>NW_027496615.1:0-186038 GCF_021521415.1 Bidens hawaiensis
ATCCAGTTAGTTCAGTTAAGTTAAAAGAAATCAAAAATAAATATAATATTATTTAAGGTAGGTCTTGTCTAGGGTTAGTGATCTTTAGCGTTTTGACGTGTCCACGTGTTCGATACTCGGACTTCCTAAGTCTATACTACTTGCGATCGGTACACTTGCCGGTTGTGTGTGGTTTTAGGATTTTCGTTTTAATATTAAAGCTTAGTTGTGAGGGTCATTATTATAGGGTTATTAGACACACATCATATATATATATATATATATATATAAATTTATATATATAAGGATGTACTTATAAGGATGTTTATATACATATATGTTAGTATATATATATGTATGAGAATGATTATTTACCAATGATGATGGCTTAACTAATGTATTCTTTTTACTTTAAAACTTTTGGGAATGACTATCATGATTACCATTACTGATATTATTTAAAACTTGAACTCACTCAGTTCAAGCTGACTTTGTGTGCATGTTAGTGTGAGTTTCAGGTTAGGAAGAGGATGGTTTATCGCTTGGACGTGCACGAAGCTACTTGGACGGTGAAGGGCATATGTGGATGGAAAAATGTATTTTGAACAATTATATTTTAAATAGTTTTATGAATTATATTTAAAAATTGGTTTTGGGCAAAATTCCCGGGTTTTAGGTAACTTATTTCACGATTTTATGTTTTCCGCTGAATTTACACTCTGATATGTTTGTTTTAATGGAAGAAACCGTTTTCAAGTTTAAATATTTTCTAAAGTACTTTGTGTGAATACCAACTGTAGGGTTCCCGGGGATCGGGGCCTTACAGCTTCTCTCAAAATGGTCTGGTAACTGCTTCCAGAAGTGTCTTTTCTCAAACCCTAACTTTTTCCTTATATAGGGTTTTAAAATAATGTTGCGACTTCCGCTATTTAATTTAGTCCAGCATATGGTACTCTAGTTTCAGCGAATAGTACTCTAGCTTAGCAAATGGTACTTTAACTTTAGAGTATGATACTCAAATACAGCAAACCATACTTTAAAACTTCCTGATCTGCGTCCCTTCCCTACCTAGCATAAGATACTCTGATTTCAGCAAATGATATGCTAAGCCAACTTTTACCCAGATTCTTCAGTTTTGATCATACACTATCACACATCATCCTAGGTCTTCATTCCATGCTCGTACAGGTCCTAATTAAGCGCTCTAAGTACCTGTGACCTGAAACACAATAAACACGTATGAAGTACCAAAGTTCCTACTTTAAATGAATAAACCAACTAAGTTAATGAACGAAACTATGTACAAATAAACCGAACATCAGAAGCGTGCTTCTTGATGCTAGACTGTCGCTATCTAGTCAAAAACAATATAAATCAATGTCCTAATCACCTTAAACTAGTCAAGGTAAATAGGGTGTCGAACCACGAGGAGTATGTGGTCAATGTAAAGTGTAAACGATTCCTATCGTTATGAAGTAATTCAATTAACGTGCTGATCACACTAGCAAACAGTTTGGTTTTATAATAACTATACAAATAATCAAATATTCAATCAGTAAACAAAGCAAATCACACCCGGGAATCCAAGTACGTAACATAACAGCAAACTCATGGAACTTAACAGATAAACTATCTTCTGTCAACTACAGACTGACTAACCGGTTAAACCTTAGGCATCCACGCTCGCTAACACACGACACTTGTTATCAAACAATCCCTGCCAGTGTGACTCATCTAAGGGCAAACGTATGCTTTCTTGTAATTAACAGGTCAAAACAATCCTACAAGCAACTGGCACTCTAATCGTTCTGATCGAAATAAACCTAAACTGACGTTGTGCACAATCATACTAGACATCAATACTCATAGATTAACATCAAAGATAGTTACAATCAATTCGTTCTTAATACATGAGAAAAACTGAAAAAGACACAATACTCTACATCTCGGGTATGACTCGAAGGATTTAGCCACGTCTCGGCATCTCTCGGGCTTCGGCTATGATGTTATGGAACATATATGAGGCCATGAGATGATTGGAAGTGATGGTAGCTCTCCTTGATGCTCTAAAAATCGCCTGGAAGGTGAATTCTGGCGTCTAGGGTCGTCAAGATGTAATATAAAACAAAACCCTAACTCTCACGATTTTGGGGACCATCGCGTAGCGCGATGGTCTCCTCTCCTGGTCCATCGCGCTACGCGATGGACCAAAGTCAACGCAGAACATAATGAAGGGCATCGCGTAGCGCGATGCCCTGTCTTCCACACCCATCGCGCTACGCGATGGGTCACTTCACTCAACAAGTCCATATTAATGTCTCGGTTTGCGTGCTGGACATCCCGGGTCTTCATTCCATGCTCGTACAGGCCCAAATTAAGCGTCTTAACTACCTGTGACCTGAAACACAATAAACATGTATGAAGTACCAAAGTTCCTAAACTAAACGATTAAAACGACTAAGTTAGCAAACTAAAATATGTATAAATAGACCAAACATCACATCCCCACACTTATCTTTTGCTTGCCCTCAAGCAAAACTCTAAAGTAAACATTAACCGCCATCATAGGTCAACCAATTATCACCATTAATATTAGCAAGGTTTAAGGTCATACCCAGTTTCCCAGACTGACACTTTCTAGATTGACAACCCACAAATCAAGTTAATGCTACAATAAAACTATAGAATCGCCCAGACAAGTGTACTTTGTTTCCAATTAGGGCATACATGTTCACACCCCTGACACTATCAACACTCCACTCGGTTTAATATCGGGACTGACAAAAGATGTGCCAGTATATGTCTCTGCCCTCAAAATACCTAATATGAGTTACAACTTAATATGCTTGCTAGTCAGTCTTATCTCCACCCATTAACCACTGGTTGCATAAAGACTCGGACTAAGGTTTTGCTGAGGCTTAGGTTCGGGTGCGGATTAGGCATATTTCGTGACTCAGGTGGATGAAACCTAGTTAAACAAACCAATATACAGACTCACGAATACAAACGAACTAGATACAAAATCAACTGCTATTTACATACTCAACTGCTAATAACAACTAAAATACTGAACTGATAACTTCTTTTTGTCTTTTTGCTGATTTTTTGAATATTTTTTTCATCAATAAAAACTGAAATGACTGATAATTACAACTCAGAACTTGACAACTTTACAACTCGTCTGACTAAGTACAACTCGATATATATACAACTCGATAACGAACTGGATTTCATCACACGGGTAAAAATAAAATAAAGGCCAAGGCTGAAATAGTGTGTAATGTTCAGTTTAACAAACGAAAAAGGAATATGGTCCAAACGGGCACCTAGGGGATAATGTCGGGTAAGGAATTTATTTAGTGAGGAAAATATGTACGGAACGGGTTTTCTAAAGTCCTAATCTCCATACAGGTGGTGGTATTAAGATCTCGAAAAGCATGTGACAAGCAAGTTCTAATTCTGTAAAACATACCGGTTTCCCTCAATAAATGACGAGACATGTTTTATATCTATTATATAATATGTGTATTAAGTATAGGGGCTAATCTCACAATTTGTCTGGAAATATGGGCTGCCGATATGAAACATGTATACCCGTCCCCTTGACTCGTTATCCCGGCCTAAATGATTCCATTTTCCAACTTCTCATTTTAAAAACATTTGTCGGGAAAACTATCGAAAGCTGAAAAACCAACTATGACCAAAAACCTCTAACTTGGCATTAATAGCAATTAGTGACAGTTAATAACTTAAGTTTCTGAATACTGTTCGAGGTACTATCGGGCTAAAAATTTCAATTTTCCCCCCATCCCCACACTTGAGGTTGACATTGTCCTCAATGTTAAAATAATAAAACAATTAATAAACATTTAGGGACGAGGTTGAACTGACAGTTTAACTACTTAAAAACTCGGGGAACAAATGTGATGGGTTTACGCAAATTCTACAATTACATTTCTAAAGAACTAAAAAGAAAAATAACAAAATAGTTTATGAAACTGAAATCACCTGATAATAAAGACAATGCAATGCTAAACTCGGCCGACAACTCTCAACACACACGTCTCCACCACTGACAAATACTGTCTAACCAAATCGGTACAAATCTCGAGACATGTATAAGCAACCACTCACAAGTATAAGACTTAGGTCTTTCGAGAGTTAAAATTATTATTATATTATAAAAGTCATTACCGAGCCAAGTTAGTCAATTTCATAAAAAATCTTGTTAATTAATTAAAAATAATAAAAGACCTAACTCACTTTCGTAGGAATCACGGTTGCATTTAGCGTATGCAACAAGCCCTTTAAACCCCCCGATAGCCCGGGTGGACGAGTGAGGTCTCGTGAGGGTTTGTAGTGAACACACCCACAAAGTTCCAAAAGCAACACAAACATACAAATATACAGATCAAATACAGCAAACAAGGTGGGAGGGCTGTTGTATATAAATATTATTATATTATTATTACTTATTTATTTGAAATATTTTTTTTTTCGATATTTTTTTTAGAGATCCGAGGACCCATCGCCTAGCGCGATGGGTCAGGTAACCACACGTCACGCTACGCGACCCAATTAATTCAAATTAGTGTTTGGACCCCATCGCGTAGCGCGATGGGGTTGGTCTTAGTGTCATCGCGCTACGTGAGGACGTCAGATGTCTTGAAAGTCCCAGCCACCATCGTGTAGCGCGATGGTCCCCAGTTAACAGAAAGTTTTATGCCGAGTTGGGGTCGGGTATTTTCCGACCCAGTCACTTTTCGACATCCCGACAATACCCTGAACATGTTTCCGAAGTCGGAATTTGCAATACTTACCTGGAAAGCCCTGAAATTAACCAATTACTTACCGAACCTCCAAGACGCACACTGCACCAAAAGCCTCCCCACACTTGAGATATGCTGCACAGAACTCGAGACCAAAGTCAAACAATGACTCAACAAAAAGAAAATAAAATGGAACACACTTACAACCCCGGGTTGCCTCACGGTCAGCGCTAAATTGCATGTCTACAGCTCAACAATGCCTCGAATGCCTCAAGTATTTTCATAAGCCGATGAGGTCACCATGGAACTCATCAATTCCTTTTCTCTCCTTCCCATCCTTGCTGTCGGTTTCTCACCATCTTTCATCTTAATGACTCTCTCATTCCATCCTTTTCTTTTCATGCTACTTTTCAGCTCGTTCCTGTCAGATACAAAACATCCCTCTCTTGTATGATTTGTGCATGATGGTACACACTTGTCAACAAGAGGGTTAGTAGCATTTTCAAACAATAATAACCGCTTAACAGGTTCCCACACTTAATGCCCAAAAATCCCTCAGCACAATCAGTTACCGCATGTGCGGTTGCAAAGAATGGCCTACCCAGTATGACTTTAGATTGTTTAATATTACCCTTAGCATAATCAAGTACAAGGAAGTCAACTGGGTAACTAAATTCATCCACTTGAACCATTACATTAGTGACCATGCCCCGGCTTGTGTATGAGTTTGATTCGCCAACACCACGGTGGTGTTTACACTTTCTAACGTGCCAAACTCATACTGATCATATAAACTGCCGGGCATGAAACTAACACAAGCTCCAAGATCTAGAAGTGCCCGGTCAGTTTTAAAATCACCAATTTGAATTGATAAAAAGGGCACTCCCGGGTCTTGGAGTTTACTTGAAGTGGTATTATCCTCCTCCTCATTTCCCGTGTTGGTCAATTTGGCATTTAAACATTTTTCACAAGTGCAATTTTCACAAAAAGTTGATTCATCTGTTTTTAATTTCACTTCATTTTGGAAAACCATTTCATTTTGACCAACACATTCATTCTCATCACTAACATCATTTACCACCACCTCAACAAACTGCGGTGGTGACTCAACTTCAACACAGGTAATTTCAAAATGAGGTACAAGACTTACCGTGTTGATGTGCACACTATTACCTTTCTTAGAGCTTGAACTAGCATGTTGCGGATTTATTGTAGTATCACTCAGTAACTGGCCCGCATTCTTCTGAAATCTCGCCACGTCTGCTGCGAGCTGACCAATCGCTTTGACATTGCCTCTGATGACTTATCCTTTAACTCGAACTGTCTCTGCGTTTCCTTCTGATTATCTGACACAAGCTTCAACAACGCATCGAGTTTTGAATGTATTAACTCGTCTGAATTTCCTGAACTACCCTTCTGCTGGTCCTAATTCTGATTACCCAACGAACTGTTACCCCGGTAACCATCTCTGTTATAACCCTGACTATCACTCTGACTGTTCGAACCTGCTGATAACCGCCCTAGCGGTAGCTGTTCTGCTGTCGATTCTGACTGGACCCCTGAAAGTTCGGGTTCGACTGACTCGACGCGTTCCCGTATCTGAAATTCGGGTGATTCCTTAGGCCCGGGTGATATGTATTTGAATTGAACCCTTGACCCTTAGAATCCCCATACGCGTAACTGACTTCCTCTTCATCGGTATACTCATCATCATCAACCCCAGGGCAATCTTCAACCTTATGCCCCAACTCGCCACAATTTGAACAAACCGGGAATTTCACCCCGACTTTACCAACCTCCTTCTTTTTCTCTTTCCGATAAACCGCGAGTTCCCGTTCCAACTCTGCAATTCTGTCTGACTCGCTCGAGGCTGATTTAACTATTCGGGTGACCCCGACTTTTCGTTTTCGTTCAGCTGATGCTTCTGACTTGGAATCCTCACACATAAACTCAAGGAAATCCCAATCATCCTCTTCTGGTTGGTTCAACAACATCCCATTACATGACGATTTCAAATACTTTATGTCCTCGTAAGTCAACCCGTCAACAAAACACTTCACTAACTCCCACAACTCAATCTGGTGGTGTGGGCATTTCCTGATAATCTCCTTATAACGAATAAATGCCTCATGAAATAACTCACCTGGTGACTGTGCAAAATGTCGAATCTCCATCCGGGCTTCATTAGTCTTCGACTGCGAATAATACTCGTTAAGGAAAACCTGCTGCATCTCGGCCCAGCTCTCAATACTATGCATCGGTAGCGAGTTGAACCAGTGTTTTGCCTTGTCTTTTAATGAAAACTGGAACAACCGAAACCGAACCTCATTCTGATCATAAGTACCATCACCATTAGACCCGCAAGCTGTAAAATCTGACAAGTGTGAATACGGGTCCTCTGATCACAGTCTGTGAAAATGGGGAACTATGTTGATGTAGGACGGACGGGATTTAAATGTCGGATGTCCCTAAACACGCACCTGTGGGACAATCGGTGATGCACCATCTGAAATACCCGGTCTGAACCGACTATTAACACCCTGAAACGGAGGCCTGTAATTCCTTTGTCTGGCCCTCGGTTCCTCAAAACCTCCCCGATTAACCTAAATCGGCTGTCTCTGTTCCTCCCGATATCTTCCTATACCACCTCGATCAAGATTCCTGTTCCTCCACCTGTTACCTCTCACCCTAATCGGTTCCTCAACCTCTTCAACACGCAAACCCGCATTTTCATTTCTCGGCCCAAATTCCTCATCATCTCCTTCTTCTTCGTCTTCAGTATAAATATTGACATGGTCAAAATCTTGAAAATCGGCTGTTGGTGACGAGGGTTATTGTTCGGGGCTGATGGCCCGGGTCTGTTATGGTTTCGGTTTTGGTTTCTAGAGTGTCAGCTTGAATTTTGGGGTTGTTGATTGGTGTGTATTGGTGGTGGTAGGTCATTATTTGGTGGGTTTTGATTATTCGGTGGGTTTGGTTCGAGTTGGAAAACATTAAGTTCGGGTGGTGGGTCTTGGTTTTGATTTTGGTTCTGGTTCTGACCTTCCATATCCGGCTGTCTGATCTGAGCTCGGTTCTGCCGAGCTAAATGTTCAATCTCTGGCTCGTAAATTAGTGGGGACCGTCTCCCTGAATGGCAGGTGTGCATAAACCTGCTACCTGCATAAATAACACACCTCGCGTAAAATGGGAAAATAAAACTAAACTAAAATTAAAAACAAAAACTAAATTAAACTAAGAAATCAATTAACACAAAAACACTAAGCGCACTAACTCCCCGGCAACGGCGCCATTTTGGTGCTAGACTGTCACTATCTAGTCAAAAACATTATAAATCAATGTCCTAATCATCTTAAACTAGTCAGGGTAAGTAGGGTGTGGAACCATGAGGAGTATGTGGTCAATGTAAAGTGTAACTGATTCCTATCATTATGAAGTAATTCAATTAAAGTGCTGATCACACTAGCAAACAGTTTGGTTTTATAATAACTAAACAAATAATCAAAGATTAAATCAGTAAACAAAGCAAATCACACCCGGGAATCCAAGTACGTAACCTAATAGCAAACTCATGCAACTTAACAGATAAACTATCTTCTGTCAACTACAGACTGACTAACCGGTTAAACCTTAGGCATCCACGCTCGCTAACACACGGCACCAGTTATCAAGCAATCCCTGCCAGTGTGACTCAACTAAGGGCAAACGTATGCTTTCTTGCAATTAACAGGTCAAAACAATCCTACAAGCAATTATCATAGCAACTGGCACTCTAATCGTTCTGATCGAAATAAACCTAAACTGACATTGTGCTCAATCATACTAGACATCAATACTTATAGATTAACATCAAAGATAGTTACAATCAATTCATTCTTAATACATGAAAAAAACTGAAAGATACAATACTCTACATCCCGGGTATGACTCGAAGGATCTAGCCGCATCTCGGCATCTCTCGGGCTTCGGTTATGATGTTTTGGAACATATATGAGTCCTTGAGATGATTGGAAGTGATGGTAGCTCTCCTTGCTGCTCTGAAAATCGCCTGGAAGGTGAATTCTGGCGTCTAGGGTCGTCAAGATGTAATATAAAACAAAACCCTAACTTTCACGATTTTGGGGACCATCACGTAGCGCGATGGTCTCCTCTCCTGGTACATCGCTCTACGCGATGGACCAAAGTCAACACAGAACATAATGAAGGGCATCGCGTAGCGCGAGGCCCTGTCTTCCACACCCATCGCGCTACGCGATGGGTCACTTAACTCAGCAAGTCCATATTAATGTCTCGGTTTGCGTGCTGGACATCCCGGGTCTTCATTCCATGCTCGTACATGCCCAAATTAAGCGCGTTAACTACCTGTGACCTGAAACACAATAAACATGTATGAAGTACCAAATTTCCTAAACTAAACGATTAAAACAACTAAGTTAGCAAACTAAAATATGTACAAATTGACCAAACATCACTTCTACATTTTTTAGAGTTTGCAGATATTGTTTTGAGAGTTGAGGAGACAAGTTCATCGAGAGCACGAGAGTTGCACATGAGTGAATTATTTTCTTATTAGGAGATTTCGTTTTCATTATCTTTTTTGTTTTTCCAGTTTTTTGTGTTAAAAGTGTAATTGTATAAGTATATATTAAGATATGACCATCACATTAAGCTCGTGTTTTAAGATTACTCAGCAGTTAATTTTAACCCCGTCCCTATTAATGTTCTTTGTAATGCTAAATTTTAAGCATTGAGGACAATGTTAACATCAAGTGTGGGGATGGGGGATAAATTGAAAAATACATGTTAAAATGACCTTTGAATTAAGAATTTTTGCAAAATAATGGAAAATGATAGAAACATTGGGGATTGTTTTTCAAAACTATTATATATATATATATATATATATATATATATATATATATATATATATATATATATATATATATATATATATATATATATATATTGAGATAATAAGAAACAGGAACGCACTTAATTTGGGATGTGTCGGTAGGCTTACCTTTAAGAATGAAAGTACGGTTTGGCTGTTGACTTGATTGAACCGTAAATTGCTAGATTTTTAGTGGGAAACATCTTTGGGTTTTGTTTGTTTAGCTAAGCCTGTGCAAGGACTGGGATGAAAGATTGGGCGATACTCAAGCCTTTTGTTAGTTTGATCACCAAAATAAATGTTTAAATATGAATAGACTATTGAATAATGCTTGGATATGCTTAACGTTAGAGTATGCTAGATGTCTTGTAACATAAACATAAATAAAAATACTTCTAGTTTAAGCGGTTAACACTTCATAGGCGTATGGTTTTATAACCTTAAATCCTGTATTGATGGGATGCTCCAGGGTTCGGAGACTATGGGTCTTTATGCGGTATATCACCTGGGTATTCATATCTCCTAAGTGGATTTATGAATATTAAATGAGCTCAAAGAGCAACCCATAGTTTTCTGCCAACATAAGTCATTAAACTTGATCATTGCATACATCAAAGTATAAATACACTACTTACATGATCATCCACGCTGTTAGTCATATGGGTTCCCTAGCTCACGCCCAATTACCATTAAGAAACGGACCACAAGACACACCATATGCAATCCCTATAGTTGAATTCATGCATAATCCCCTGTGGATATGGACTTTGGGGTGTTGCTTGATAATAGGGGTATGCCATGTAGTGGGGACCATTTGCTAGATAGTTACTTAATTGCACCATAATTGTATCTAATGACCATTTTGATAGACTTTGAAGCTTAAGTTTAGGTGGACAACACTATCCTTTATTATATTAGCTATTACATATGGGCTTAAAATGTGTACACTTTGTGCCAAGTTTTAATCATCTACTCTTAAGGTTTAAGTAAAAGTTGGAGTGGTCTGCTTCGGTAAAATCATAATGAAGCATGGTAAGGCAGCTTCAGAGCTTTGTAGCGTGGGTCCCATTTAGTCATATGAACTAATAAATTTGTCGCACATTATTTGTCCCGTTAAGTATTAGGGCATGGGTTTAAGTGGATAGCAATATCGGTAATCGCGGTTTTTGTGTTATATGTAATTAATAAAATTAATATAAAGTGTTTTGAAAAGACAGTCTTTGATTCTAATTCTATTGCAAATTCTTTTTCGAGACGAAAAATGATAAGTCTGGAGATGTGATGGTCGGGCATAAATCATATGTGTGTGTGTGTAGATATATATATATATATATGTGTGTGTGTGTGTGTGTGTGTGTGCGTGTGTGTGTGTTATTTCATGTATTTTAATTGTTTATATATAGCGAGCATAATTACTTTAAGTTATTTTAAGATCACAGGTGTTCGAAGCTTAAACGAGCTAATTCAGAGCTATCCAGATGAAAAAGCAAGCCTCGAGAAGATGGAAGCATAGGGAAACATATATGGAAGGTTAAGAAGGATTCAGGAAAGGTTTGGATGAGAAACTTGAAACCGACGTGAAAACTAAACAAGAAAGGTTACCAGGAAAGTGTCTTTTTGTAAAATGGGCATATCTCAGCCTAGAAAATGAGTTACGGGACCCATAATATTTGAATTTTGGGTTTCTCTATGAGAAAAAGCTAAATATGGGGTTAGTTTAGTTCATGCGACGCATACTGAGGGTGAAAAACCCTTCGCTCTACACGAACCGACATAAAAACGGGAAAGTCGATATATTAGCAATTTCAGCCCCCAATCGACCTATCTTCGGTTCCAGCAACCAGAGACCTACCCTATTGTTTAGACCGTCCGAAAGCTTCCAGTTCATCAATTGATCACATGTTCTCATCCGTTCATCAGATAAGCGAGTCAATTATCATGTCGATGTCAGGCTAAAACCTTTGTGTTCACTTTAGGCTAGAGTTTTGTCTAAACTTACTTTGATTAGATTCTTTGTGTTTGAATGATTAAGAACTTGATTGAGTTTATTATTTGATCTTGTTTTACCATCGAAATTGATTGTTTAAAAAGTTTATATTTTTGGTTATCAACGTATGCACCAACTACCCGGTTGCGTTCATTAACATTTAGGATTAGATTCTTGTGTTATTGAACCAATATCTTTAGTCATTTCATGTCAATTGGTTTTCATAATATAAAACTGGTAATTAGGTGTCACACCCCATTTATCAACTTGCGGAAGCATAAAATGGAAATGTAACAGACACCTCTAGTATCAACCACATTGTCTATAAAGAACAATACAAATTAATTTACAATATTTTACATCGAGTTAACTTCATTTACAACTAGGTGATACAAACTAAATCCAGCCTATTTAGCGGTTTTACTTCTTACTAGCACACTTGCATCAATTCAACCAGCATTGATCGCAAGTAAAACATGTACCACATTGACTTTCTAGCCCAAGTCCAGTATACCTGAAAAACATGTTAAAACGGGTCAACTACAAGTAGTTGATGAGTTTCACGAGTTTCAAGAAATTAGTTGTGCGTATAACAACCATAGTTTGTTAATACGCAAGTATGTATGTATGTTCACAAGTACGTTTGTTTGTATGTTTATGATGTAATTATGATAAGCTACAGTGAAGCCTTGACTGTTCGTTCGTGCTGCGTGCCTCCATTTCCCATGCACAATCAACTACTGTGGCCCCCCTTCCGCCTACAACATGCCCTGAGTAGCTATGTCTAACACTACATAGCGTGTTTGTATAATTATGGTCATGTGCAAACGGCATTATGTGTGCCACAGTAACCAGGCCGGCTCCATTTGGGTTTGTCAAACTAGTAGTACTACTATTCACAAGCAATCGGCTCGAAGTTAATCACTGTGTTCGTGGTGACTTTTATGTGTTAGCACTTAGATAATTCGCATCATCAAACAATTCCGAGTATATATAGATATGTATCAACATGTTTTTCATCCTGAAAGTTCGTAAAAATAGTTTAAAAGTGGGGTCATGAAACTCACGGTTTAGTAGGTATTCAACCCGGTATCGGATAGTGATTCGTTCTGCTTGCTAGCACTCACACCCTATAATCAATACTATAATAATATTAATATTTTAATATTATACCCATACTAAACTGGGTTGTACATCTAGTCATGGCTATCACGTCCAGAAAGTGTCAATATGCTTAGATTGTGACGTTGTTCAATGTCTAGTATTAAAAATCGAACTTGGCTTAGTTTCCTCGTTTTACCAGCTGGGCCAAGTTGATTGTTTACACGTTTAGAAAACAGGTGTGACAACATGAACTTGGGTAAACATGTGGGTTGATAAAATGATTAAGTTATAAATCGGAAATTAGGGGTCTGGATTCGCTACGGGGCTCATTTTCGTTTATTTAGTCCGTTTTGGAGAAAAACGCGCATAATCCATCCGAATTGTCCGAATTTCTCCCAAAAAGTTTGGTTTTACTTAATTACCAAAATTATACTTTTTGATCACTCTTGATGTTCTGATATGCCAACAGGTTCGTTAATCACGAACTCGTCAGTTTTTATCAGTTCTGAATTTGTTTAATTTTCAATTTAGCATAATTAATTATCTGTTCGTTATTAAATTATGAAAATTTATATACCTATCAATTAAAATATGTATATTTTAATAAAAATATTTCTGAAATTATTTACTGAATTATTAATTTTTAAAAATTCATTTTATATGATATATTTAACCCGAAAATCGTCCGTTTATAACAAACGATTTCCAAAAAATTCAAAAAAATTCCTAAGTGATCCAAATACATTCCAAACCACCCTGTAAAATTTCCAGAAGCTAATACTTTTGCTAAGTTACCTTTTTGAGCAAAAAAACGACTATAAAAATTCGAATAAACACAAATCCAGAAAACATATCTAGGTTTATGCAAATGACCCCAAATTTCATATGTGATTATATTGTAGCAAATATGAGTTCTCTACAAAATTTCATAATTTTTCAAGCATTTTATGTATTTTTCCTAAATAAACGTCCCTATTCGGTAATAAATTCGCCAAATCTCGGATGGTCAAAAAATTACCAAATTTGGACAGGGACTCATTTATATGGTCCCATATGTCCCTGAAAAATTTTACAAGCTAACAATAAGCGCGTCATAATCTAACCCTAAACAGCCCCTAAACGAGTATTTCGGCATTACCTTTGCGGTTTTCGCTCGTTTCAACCCTTTTCCGCAAATTTCCAAGTTCTTGTTTTTCTAAGTAATGTAACTATAGGTCCTATATCACAAAACCAAACATGTATCATCAAAAGATCAGCCTTAAAACTTAGGGTTTCGGTTAGGGCTTTAAACTGAACTTTTGAACCGTATAAACGTGATTTAAAACCCTTAATCCGTGTTTATAGCAAAAAAAAAACTTATCAAACCAGGTTCCTAACTATGTGTATGATCAAAATATGTTTTAAACAATTTTTAGGGTTTTTGCATGGTTAGAAGTGATTTTTGGTAATCAAACTATGTTTATATGTAATTAAACATGATTAAACAAGTTAAAAGTTGATTAAGATGATGAAATTACATAGGGTTTGGCCATGGGATGTGAAGAAAAGAGCTTGAAGTTATAGAAGTTGAAAGAATTATATAAAATTATCTTTTTACTTGTTTAAATAAAAAAAAGAATTAAGGGGGAAAAGTCCTCTTTGGCGGGCCGAAAGTTAGGGCCCCCCTTGGGCACCATTTGGGGCCCATTTGCCTCGTTTTGCATGCCCAAACATGAATTCCCGAGTCCAAGTTTATTTCGGGTTCGGTTTTTGGCAATAAAAATATATTAAGTACGACAAATAGTGCGAAAACGAGTGTTTTTCGGCCAAATTTTTGTAAATTTATAAAAACATACTATTTTTTTTGTAAAAATCGAAAATATTTTCACGGATCGCTTGAAACATCCCAAATAAATGTTTTGTAAGTCTTTCGGCTTAACGGATGATACAATGCTTGTTTCGTAACTATCTTTCGCGTTTAAATTCATAGCGGGTAATAAACGAGTATGCTTTCGTTTAACCGGTTTGCTATCGTACAAAGGCCATAATATCAATAGTTGGCTTATATTAAACGTATATCACTTATAGATGGCCCCCCGGGATATCTAGGTCATAACCAGACCCGTTTGGTTATTCGTTTGATCGATACGCAATAAGCGGTTAATTGCTTATTCAGTATGTGAATACGAAGGTGTACCCGATTTTGTCACGAATGTCACATTTGGTAACCTGAGTTCATTTGTGTCAACAATTCGGATAGGGTTTCACTTGTCATCACAACCAACTCTTAGGTTTAGTAATTACTGCGTAATCATTTAATTGAATCCATGATTAGTTTGTTATCGCATTACCTGAACCTGAAGTGAATCACTTTTCCTCATAATTGTTTACAATAACTAAAACTAATCGTGTGTTTCAAACAATCTTCTGAACTGCTTGACATTGTTTATCCATTTAGTTTAATATTATCTTAAGTCATGAGTCAAACTTGCACTTTCCACATATTCCCGGTGGAGACGACCCTAGTTATAGGTATTTAAGTGATTATAAATACTTGTTTTTGATTAGAGAAAGACATCTACATCATTTATATTTTCTGATTAATATAAATAAGAGTTAGTCGTTGAATTTATGTTTTATTATCGTTCCAGGACTTGGCCTCCATCGTCAACCATTTATACATTTCGATAACCTCAAATCGGTGTATTGTTCCCTAGTATTTAAAAATTCTTATTTAATCTTCAACCATTTACCATTTTTACATGCACAATTCAAAATAAAAACCATCTCAAAATAATTTAATAAACTCATTTCACATATTCATCTTCTCTCCTCATATCATGTACTCATCATTTCAAAGTCCCCCGAGAATTGCACCATCAAGGTGGAGCTTTGACGACGAGATCATGTTGACACATGCTTGGATGTACGCAACGGACAACGGCACATCAGCATACCTATTAATTTTGGCATGCGGTTCAAACAATGTATGTTTAATTTGGAGGTACCGGCGATTGTACCATCCACCAAATCATCACATAGTGGAATGATCTTAAAAACAAAGTTGGTGAAATATACCGATTCTACGTATGCACACTTTCCGAGATGCCCCGACAAGATGTGTTTTCACAAGCGCAACGTGACTACCGAAATTCTATCAATCAAAGGGGCTGGTTTTTAAGCATCGAGCGTGGGATATTTTGAGAAATCAACGCCGATTTGTGGCTCCGGTTCCTGCTCCACCTCGTGCATATCCGAAGCGGAGGATTAACTTTATGTTTTCTTATTTTTTTAATTTAAATGTTATTTATGTTAACCTTTTTTATGTTTTCTATTTGAATTATGTTTTTTTTTCTTTTTTTTTAATTTAATGGAATATGATTTTTTTTAAAGAAAAAAAAAGGTTTTGGATATTTAATTAGTGGAGTGATGGGTGTTGGGATACCCTACTGGAGCACCCCACTCCCTCATAGAGGAGCACCTATTTCCAAGGATGAAATGTCAAATCTTGATACAAATTAAAAAGACAAAAATGATAAGCTTGGCACAAGTCCCAATAGCATTAGGACATGTGGCTTGTATAACTATGACACCATTTAAGTAAGTTTTATTTTCAGGTTTACAAGAGATACCCAAAGTTTTAGGAAACACCCAGCCCATCTGTGGCGGAGAGGCCTATCAGTGGCGGATAGGTGGGATGTCTTCTAAACAGTCACGTTTTTTTTGTCTTTTTGCTGTCTTTTTTTTATTTTTTATATTTATTTTTGTCTTTTTGCCGTTTTTTTCATTTCATATATATATATATATATATCATATATATATATATATATATATATCATATATATATATATATATATATATATATAGGGGAAGTATAGAATGAAAACCCATTTGAGTTGTGAAAACCCGTGAAAACCATATGTAAAATCGTTTTTGTTTTTTTGCACACGTAATATATGTTGTAACATTTAATACAAAACATCGAAAAATAAAAAAATGTTTTGCTATTTTTTAACATTTTTTTACTAATTTTTATATATGTTTTCAGGAGAGAGAAAATTTTATTTTTATATTTACATTTTTTATTCACTTTAATTGTGAACCACAAGATTCAAACTTTAATTAAAAACATGTGGTTGAGAATGGGTTTCTAAAGTTTTCACAACTCAAGTGGATTTTTATTTTAACCTAACCCTATATATATATATATATATATATATATATATATATATACATATATACACATACATACATTACAAAGAGTTCGGAAAGAAAAAAAACAAATCTAAACTGCAACACCATCCTCGTCGTCATCGTCGTGTCGTCTGTGTGTGGCCGGCCTCTCCTCAGCATTATCGCCATCTCGTGGGCGTCTGACGCCTAACGTGCTCTCCTGGTGGCCTGACGTGCAGGCCTCGTGGTAAAAACGTGGCGCCGGTGGTGTGTACACCTCACGATGCTGTTGGGTGGAAATAAACCCAACCATCCAAGCCATCTGACGCTGGAGCTGTAGCATCCCCTGCTCTACTCTCTGTAGCCGGGTGTTAGTGGCCACATCCAAACGTATAACGCGATATGCACGTGGAACATCCTACGGGTCCTCATGGTGCGGTTGTTGTTTATCAACATGATAAATTAACGTTAATAACACGAATATAAAAAGTAATTTAAACGATAATATAAAGTACCTGATCACCGCCATCACCGCTTTCAATGTCCTCACCGGCCTCAGTGTCAACCATGACGTCCTGAATATGCACCTCGAGCTCCACAAATAGATGAGGCTCGACTAGTGGGACCAAGACGTAAATGCCTGCAACGTCCCAAGAAGTGACCAACGGGTAATGGTCGTCAATCTTCCGAACGATATTCATGCTCTGTGTCTGGCGACGGTCCAACTCGCGCGGCTGTAGTGGCAGCTGAATGGGTAGAATCGCTAGGAGTTCCTCGTAGCCCAAACTGTACCTAATACACGTCACGTATGTGCCACCAAGCAATGACCCGTGGGACTACCTATGCCAGTATATGGCGAAGTAATCGCCAAACGCGTGAGCCAAGTTGCAGTGACTGTGCATCAGCATGCACCCCAAGAAAAACAGATCGCGCATGTTGCAGCGATCTGCCCCTGATGTCGACCCTGTATGGTCAAAGCAATCATCTTGTGCAGGTACCTGCACAATAATATAATATAATATAATATAATATAATATAATATAATATAATATAATATAATATAATATAATATAATATAATATAATATAATATAATATAATATAATATAATATAATATAATATAATAATTAAAAAAACATATTGGGTCATGGATTATCCGTTACATACGAAAATCTCGCGTATGTAACGATGACCACCACCATCATCATCATTATCTCATCTTCATCGTCGCCTCCTTCGCCGTCGACCTCTTGAAAGGCATCCTCGGCGTAATTGGTACTAGTCGTGATAGGTACGGTGACTCTTCTAACGGTAGCTGGTACGAATTTTGGGTTCCATAATACGGACCATATTCAAGTAACTGGTTTGAAGATTGGGTTCCGTAATGTGACCCTTCTACAGGTAACTGGTACCACGACTGACCATAAGGCTGTTCTTCCGGTGGGACTTTGTATGTATTCGACGTGCCATTATCCTCTGGCCATGAAGGTTGACTACCACCATATATGATATATACCCCTGACAAAATATAATGGCTACATATCTTATTTAAAAAATAACTAGCAACTACTATTATATTATATAAATACACAAAGAAACCTGGTCAGGATTTGGTAAGTCAGACTGCTCAATATATGCATAGCCTGGCTCCTGGTTCAGGTTTGGAAGTACATTCAAATTTGGTAAGCTCGACTGCTCCGACGAATCGTTATATGCATAGCCCGACTATTCGTCGTTCAAGCCTGGAAAAAAATTATCATATCGTGACATTATTTCATACTACGTTGAAAATGCCACGAAAAAATATTTTTTTCTACTCATGTATAACTATGTTTTTGTGTTGTGGATAATGTGTGTTGTGTTCTGTTTGTTAGTTGAAAATATAGAGAGAAATGAGGGGACCCGGAAGGCTCAATAATTCAGTTTTGACATAATCCGTCACAGATATCCCTATCCGCGACGTATAGGGTACGAGGTTTTGACTGATTTGATTTTCGCAGGTTGTCAGGTACCTTATCCGTGACGGAGAGGCCTATCCGCAGAGGATATGTGCATCATAAAGGGGACAACATACGACAAAACACCTCTATCCGCGGCGGATAGCCCTTTTTGCTACGGATAGGGTAAGTGTCTCCTAATTTTGTTGGATGTCCCTAGCACGACCTTTTATTTTTAAAAAAGTTCATTGGAAATTAATTACCAAACTAAGGGTTAGAACCCACGCGTGGCGTTGGGTAAGTGACAAAGAAGCATGCAAAGAAATTTTTTGGGTGAAAAGATTTATGAAAGAGTTTGGATTTATGCAACAATGCTACGTGCTTTTTTTTTGTGATAATGAAAGTGTTATTCACCATGCTAAGAACTCGTGATTCATAAAAGAACAAAACATATTGATGTGAGGTATCATTGCATTAGAGATGCACTTGAAGACAAGCTGTTTAAACTTGTTAAAGTTTATATCGATGATAATTGTTCAGATATGTTTGACTAAAGCATTAACAAGGGAAAAGTAAAAGATTTGTTGCATGATCATTGGGATGGCAAGCCTTTCTTATAGATAAAAGGAAAAAAAGGGGGGGGGGGGGGGTATATGAGAAAGCCCAACATAATTTATTATTTATGGGTTGTTATTATTATTATTATTATTATTATTATTATTATTATTTTCCAGTAATTAAAGGACAAAGTAAAATCTATCATATGTATTTCGGTTTTTTTGTTGATTTTCCGTGTGCACACAAAACTCAAATTGGTGCTTCGGCTTTGGTGGGCTTTGGGCCTCATAACTACAATAAATTGTTCTGGGGATAGACTGATATCTTCTTGGGGCATTCCAATCCAATCCAATCGACATCAAAACAAAAACAAGAAAAGAATAGTTTGGTGAATTCCTCTTCTGCCGATAATATTACTACGGAGATAAGAAAATTAGTGCTCCTTTCGTTGTTTTGGTGTTATGTGAAGATAAGACGCTCTAGAGATTGATTTATTTTCTCATTGATGATACCTCTTACTCATCTTTTATATAAATATTTTGATTCCATATATTTGAGGATTGTTTGTTCCATGTATATGATGATTATTGTATGCCTCTCGTATACATAGAGAACACTTTGTATTAATCTATTATTGGTTATAATGGATTTGATGGGCTCCGGTAGTCCTGTGTTTTTACTCCCGGTTTTGAGAGGTTTTGCACGCTACAATTTTTGTGTCCGTTTTACGTTTAAATACCCTATTTTGTTTGCATGCTCATTCGTTCATTCTGGTTGGAGAAAGCTTAGCCAAACCATTATCTTAGCATTATTTGTATACTGTTTGTGGCTAGGTCGAGTCGTTTTTCCCAACACATCGTCATCATTAGCATCGTACTCAGTAAATTCCACCAACAGTATAGTTATGGTAAGGTTTGAGGATGGTAAGATGCAGACAACCTTACCTTTACCCATCAGAATAGAGAGATAACTTCCGATGAGACCCCAGGCCCAATAGTAGTTTTGCATCAAGCCTTGGATATAAGACACATAGCACTCAACTATCAAGACACCGGTCGATTGGTGTATGCACTCTTGTCTTTTAGCTATCGACGCCACCACATGATGCATGATTAACCTTCCGCCACTTTTAGCGTTATTTTCACGAAATTAGTAAAAAATGTCAAAATTAGTGCAACTTCAATTTTGCCCCCGAGGCCCACACATATATACATTATACGTGCACATCGCAAGCGGGACCGTATTATTTCATACGTGTACAAAATTACCTAGCTTTATAAATTTAATTGAATGTAACCAACTTTATTTGAGACAAGTGAAAGTTAGGCTAACATATAGCAACCGATGAGGTTGAGCTCACTATCACCGAGTGAGACACAAAAGAAAAAGAGACTGAAGGCAAAACACCATAGATGGTCGGAAAGTTATCGGCAACAGATGGGCAAAACACCTCTCTTTTTGTTTCTCTCTCAAGAAAACCCCTTATCCCTCCCTGGTTACGATTGCATTGGTCGGTAGGTATGTATGTCACCAGAAATCGATCGGCCGATTTTGGGGTATGCGAGTGATAATGAGCTGTAAACTAAACATATGTGTATAGACCAAAAGCAAAGTTGAGATTACAACGTATATAGCGCGCTTTACAACTCCATATTATCAAAAGAATAGTGTCAAACTTAAAATTTAAAATATAAAATAGTTAGAAATATGAGCTATATTTATCGTTGTCCCATATATCAAATACTTGGGTTTTAGTTGACTTATGGAGATGCGCCTACCATTGTTTAAAATTGGGGTTCAAATGGTTTGGACAGATAATGTATCCAGTCATTTGAGTGTTAAACCAATGGATTGTAGGATCCAAATTAAGATCAGGTTGTGTTGTGAAGAATCAGGCTTTGGACGGTCATACGAACGCACGGTACTTCTTCCCTTGATTAATCTTACGTTTCAATTTGAGATTTTGCTTTTGTCCTACAATTGTGGTTTTTGTTTCTGTTCAAAGTCAAAGATTAAAATTCAACACAGTTTCCTTGGCGATATATAAGTCAGAATATCGGTTCAGAATATTACTACCGATAATATCAACGATATTGACTGATATTTGACCGACATAGCACCGATATTCCCAATATCAGTGTTTTAAGTTTTAATTATCAGCTTTTAGTGTTCAATGTTATTGTTTTAAGTCTTAATCAATTCTTACTTGCTACGATTGTTAGTGTTTTGCAATTTGCAAAAGGTTAATTTGTTAATGGTAAGAGATTATACTAAATTATTAGTGTTAAATTGCTATATATATATATATATGAATTTTACATGATATTAAAATTACCGATAACCCACTGATATCTCACTGCGATAACCGATATCTCAAATATCGGTCCTTGACTGGCATCCGATATTTTTCCGCATTAACTGCTTAGGATGTATGTACTACAAAAGTGATAATCAGATTTCTAATGTTTTAACAATGCTAGCTGTTAGCTGACACAACTAAAGGTACAGAAAGATAGAACAGTTTGTGACCCAACTACAATTAACAACCATAAAAAAGAAGTACAATAGTACATCAGCTTGCTACCGAGGATACAATAGTGTTATCATGCTTTCATCAAATGAGGAACTGGAGTTGAGTTTGGTATTCTCCTCTTCTGTAGAAAAAGCAGGCTGTTTTGGTGGAGGCAAAGCACTATCACTAACAAGCATTAGAAGTACTGACAACATAGTTGGCCTATCTTTTGCATGATGTTGCACACATAACAGTGCCACATGTATTGATCGTATTACTTCTTGGACCACACACGAGGCATGTAAAGATGCACTCATGAGTTCAATAGACCTTCCTTGTTAGTAAAGTCTCCATGCCTACATCAGACAATTCATATTTTAGTATATCCTCAAAGGATGCTAATTAAAAGGAGCATTTATGGCGATATTGGGATTCAGGCTAGCAAATTAACTTACATGTCCAAGAAGGTTGTCACTATGCTCTTCATGAGAGAACTCTCGGTTTTTCTTACCACTCACTATCCAATACCAAAACACCAAAACTAAATGTATCTGACTTTATAGAGAAACGCCCATGTACCGCGTACTCTGGAGAGATGTAACCACTGCAGCATAGTAGATAACAAAAATAAAACAGATGTTAGTTTCATTTTTAGTTTTTTCTTTTCTTTTTCTTTTTTATTATTATTTTTTTATTTTTTTTGTGGAGTAAAGATTTTAACAGTATTATGCTAAATCACGTTAGGTGGGTTCTTACTATGTCCCGACCACTTTTTTTGTCTTGGCACTGGCATCATGTCCTACAAATTTTCTAGCAAGGCCAAAATCGGATATCTTTGGATTCATGTCACCATCCAACAATATATTACCTGCCTTGAGATCTCTGTGGATGATTTGAACGCGAGAATCTTGATGTAGATAGAGAATACCACAAGCCATTCCATATATGATACCAAAGCGTTGTGGCCAATCAAGCATTGAACTTCTTGTTTCATCTGTGCAATTTGAAATATCAAACTGTGTGTGCTTTTGATATTTGTCAATCTAATAACATATGCAACAACATATTCCAACGTGAAATCATAAAGAGGCTAATACCAAATATAATTGTGTCCAAGCTTTTATTAGCCATGTACTCATAAATCAAAATCATTTCATTTCGATGGATGCAGTATCCAAGAAGCTTCACAAGGTTCCTGTGCTGAAGTTTGGATATAGAAATGAGTTCATTCTTGAATTCTTCAATTCCTTGTTGAGATGCGTCTTACAGCCGTTTCATATCCACTTCTTGTACATCTTCCAACACACCCTAAAAGTTACAGTTTAAGTCTTACATTTCTGTACAATTTATATTACGCTTTGCGTTGAATTGAAGAAGATTCAGTTAATTACCTTGTAAACAGGACCGAAGCCACCTTCTCCAATCTTATTGGACACACCGAATTTATTTGTGGCCTTTTCCACTTTATATAAGCTAATGAATGGTATATCACCAAGAAGTTGTGTCGGGACACTTGCATTCTTTTTATCTAGGGCATATTCGATGTCCCCTAACGAAAAATATGTGCAATTACTCTACATTATATAAATCCTAAAAAACATATTGTTATAAACTTGCATAGATGGCTCGTTTGTGTTACCTAGATCTTTCATCTGAAGCCTTTTCTGTATCTTTGTCCAAGCATAAGCAACCACAAGTAGAAGCAGTGCAACTGATGAAAACGATAAGACCCTGGTGATTATTCTTTTCCTTTTGTTGGAATCGAACCGGTGACCTTCAATTGGCAAACAGTAAGCTCGTTTTAGTAGACAAAGATTTAAGGTAATGAAGAGACATATGCACCTGCTAAGTCAGAGGCTGCCACTCTTATGTAAATATAATGATCTGCTTCATACTCTCGAGTATCCATTAGCTCATCAAACCATAGCAAACATCCACTTCCCCCGTTACTGATATCTAAATTTGCAAAAGCAGTACAATTACATTTCATTCTGCAAGCCATCTCACATTCTTCAAGGGTCATGGTCACATTATACCATGCCCTTCTTGTATCAGGAACTTTGACTCCTGTAGTTTTGTGAAACCCATCTGCGTTCACATCTTCACAATTCAAAGGTGTTTTGCGTTTACACCCACTTGACCAATCAGATGCATCCCACTCTGTTGAATTTATTGGTTCAAAACCAGGCATACAAAGACAAGGTGGATGCTTGTGCTACAGCTTCCATAAGGACCACACAATGCAAAAAGATCACAATTATCTACCTTAAGATCCCCATACACAATCCACTTTTGGATTCGCTCGATCCAGTGGAAAATCCGTGTTCTGCCATCCCAAGTCAAAACTACCCTTTGAACAACAGAACTTGTAAGTTTATATCTATGATATATTTCTTTCTCATTAACAACAAACTCGGATTGATAAATCGGGTTTGCTTTATTGTTGGGAAAGCCGCTAAAGCCCAGACCATTCCATGGTCCTAGCCTTGATATTATAACTTGATCTTGCCACCCAAAAGTTTGTGGATATCCAATTGTGTCTACTATATTACTATACATACCTATAGAAGGATCATCAGGACTCTTCCAAGAAATCATATCTCGACGCAACCCCGTCACCAAGTCCTTCCCAAATTTCATTCCCAGCAGGAATGTGTCACCAGGATAATCAAAACTTTGCCAAATCACATTGCTGTTGGTGCTACTATCAGCCTTTTCCCGTAAAACAAGATTTCCAGAATCCAGAAGCTGCAGAACCACCTCCCCCGGATTTTTACCCCGACCGGATACCGTTAACTTGGATGACCAGATCATGGTGTTGCTGCCACTAAGAATCTCCAGGTTTCCATCACTACTAAGCTTCAACAGACCTGATTTGTCGGAAACCGGAGTTTCCCGGTTAGCAATCCATAAGGCAGTACAGACTGATATCTTTTTGTACCATATCCCCAAGTATCGGTTCCGGGATTTTCCAAGGCTAAAAAACCCCAATTCAAACATGTTCCCCTTAGAAACAATGGTTTGACCATCTTTCATTGTTTGATATGCATAGAGGGTGTCTTGGGCAGCACAAACTGATACAGCAGATATAAAAGCAATAAGTAAGAATAAACGTATGGAATGATCCTCCATTGATGATACAGAGAAATTATCTTATTTTGCATTTTTTATTGATCTTTGGAGGGTGGAAAACTGAAACAGTTGTAAGTAGTTCAAATGTTGAAATTTCTAAGTTCAGGTCAACTGCATGCATGATTGACCATTTGATATGATGACACTTGGGTGCAATTTGATCGTCCATAGTATTAATTTTAATATAAAAAATTGCGGTATACACTAGTATCCTCATTGGCCATTTAGCTATGATTTCTCTCTCATCACACTAGTGTCCGTAGAAATATTTATTAAAATGACATTGCTAAAAGCTATTTTATGATCTGGAAGGTGTTTTAGCTTAATTTGTATTTTCTAAATCAACCTCTTAGATTTCTTTTTTTTTTCTTATTGAAAGTTACACATGTTTCGAAAATCCACACTTATATGTATATTAAATTCCAGTATTGACATAGTTCAATTTACTAAATTTCGAAGATCATGTGAGTCAAGATCATCAGAATTTATATTAATCTTGGTTTCAGTACATGTAAGGCCAAACCCGTTATATATTTATGGTCAAGAAAATAAAGTGGACGGGAAATCCGGACACGAGACGAAAACTTCGACGTGCGTTTAAATTTAACGAGAATGCTTCTAAAATGTTTTTTTTTTAGCTATAAATAGGGACATGTATTGTCTTTTAGGGGTGTGTTTTCTAGTCTGTAAACAACCACCCAAGGTGCACCTTGGGTGGGATCGGTTCGTTTAATATTATGAATCTTTTGTACCGGTTACGAGATCGTTCATTTATTTTATCGTTATATTATTTATATTCGGTCGTTTATTTCACCGCACCCGTCTCGAGCGTTTATCAAGAGCAAAGCCGTTCGTTGTCGGATCCGGTTTCGGGACCTACAATTGGTATTAGAGTGGGTCAAATCTTATAATTCAACTTTGTCCTTGATATTCGGGTTCTATTTCCACTATTACCCGAACCGATACGTTAAAGATCCGATGAAGTTTGAAAATAAAGTTTGAAGATCTTGAAAATAAAGTTTGAAATAAGCGTGTTTGAAGCTTCTCCTTGTATATCCGGATGTTCGGGATCTACAAGTGCCATATCCGGGCGTTTCAGAAACCGTTCTGCCATACGCCGAAAATCCGGCGACCCTACGGTCCTTCCCGGCGAAGATTCTAGAGATTGAAGATGTACATCAAACTCCGACACGAGTGTCGGTTGTCTCTGTTTGTTCAAAGGAGGTGGGTATTTTGGTGAGTAAAAAAAAAGAAAAGAACTGAGCCAGTAGCGAACGGTTACAGGCGGTATGTGTGGCGCCGGTTACAGGTGTTTACGGCGGGTTCACCAGAAGCCAGTAGCAAACGGTGGCCGGTGGCCGGAATTCGGTTTTCTGGCAAACGACGGCGGCAGAGGTTGGTACGGTAGCGGTGGTGAGAGAGATGGCGGCTGTAACGGCCGGAATCCGTGTTCCGGAGAGTTATGGTGGAAGGCGGTGGCCGTTTGAAAGGGCGGCGGCTATGTGGCTGAAAACCGGATTTCCAGCGAGTGACCTCAGATGCGGCGCCTGATGATGTTGGCGGATGAAGATTTTATGTTATGCATCTAGGTCACGGTTCTTTGTTTGGCTTGTGTATTGGACAGACAAGTCCATTGGGCCTGGGTGATTGGCTGGGCTTGGGCTGAAGAGTAGCTTGAGCCTAGGGTGTTGCTCAAGTTGTCATGTGGGCTTTGCTGAAATTTTTTTTTCTTGGTCTTCTATGGGCCATGTTGGGTTACCTTTCGTTGTTGACCAAAACTGAAGAAAGTCAAAATTGATCGGGTTTTCATCTTGTTTAACCGTGTTCAAAACTTGTTATTTCTAAGGCGGTCGAGAAGTTGGATCCGAAAGGTGAACTTCGAACGAATTAATAAGTTTTGTTCATTTGATCATTGAATCTGGTAATTCGGGATCGATTTGTGGATATTCGAGCTCATCTCATGCCTATATACAACTTAAGATCCGAAGAAGCGAGAACCACTTCAAGATTAAATATAGGTGGATCATACCTTGAGGGGGTGAATTGAAATGAAGAGGCATCGATTTATCGAGTGATTTGTGAAGATGCGAGATACGGTGAGATAAAGTTTTGAGATCACAAGTCAAGGGGGTATCAATAGGGACATGATTGTAAGGCCAAAAAATGTGATTTGCGATATCAAAGTATGAAACCCGTTATATATTTATGGTCAAGAAAATAAAGTGGGCGGGAAATCCGGACACGAGACGAGAACTTCGACACACGTTTAAGTTTAACGATAATGCTTCTAGAATGTTTTCTTTTTTAGCTATAAATAGGGACATGTATCGTCTTTTAGGGGTGTGTTTTCTAGTATGTAAACAACCACCCAAGGAGAGCTCACCTTGGGTGGGATTGATTTGTTGAATATTATGAATCTTTTGAACCGGTTACGAGATCGTTCCTTTATTTTATCGTTATATTATTTATGTTTGGTCGTTTGTTTCACCGCACCCGTCTTGAGCGTTTATCAAGAGCAAAGCCGTTCGTTGTCGGATCCGGTTTCGGGACCTACAGTATACTTTAGTTGATTTTGTTGTTTATATTATTTTACTAGCTTTTGAACCCGTGTATTACACGGGTTTTGTCAAATAATAAAAATAAATAAGGTTTGTTTTCAATTAATGTGGTTCTCAAAATAATTTTGAATTAAGGTACTAAAGTTGCGTATTTGGTCAAATCTCGGGTATGAAAATGACACTTAACTCAATAATGAATAGAATCCACACTATGTTATAACTCAATTGACAAAACGATTTTGACCCATAACCCATGGATAGCTAAAATGAATGAGATAAGAGATTATAAATTAAAAGAAATATAGGCTTGGCACCTAAGTATCAATATTTTCTTTTATTAGTATTGTAAGATAGCAATATTTACGTGTCACCTATTTATGAAAGATTAACAAATGCTAAGCATATGGATAATCCAAGATATATAAAGAAACATAGTGTTTACCTTCTTCCTATCCAATAGGACCAATATTGCATTGGAGTCAAATGAAAACCAAAGTCAAGGGGCAAGGGTAGACATGAAAAGTAGGGTGCAATCCCTATATTAATCCAAATTACATCACACAATTACCACCTCTAGATGAATTTTGGAACTCAATAATCACTTTGAAATAGAGATTTATATAATTCTTTTTGAAATATCACTTTGAAATGCTAATGGATCACATAGATTAGGTACACGAGGTCAACTTTTGCCATTTAATCCGGATGAACTATAATTCACTTCTTGTAGAAATCAGAATTGGATGAAAGAAAAAATTTCAATATATATTGGTGGAGGAAGTCTCTTACACTGTATTTTTGGGTTTAAAATAAAAGGAAAAGAAATGATAAGATTGGATAGGTGAAGAAAGAAAAATAAATTATATATTTAAAAGACATTCTCGAGTTAAAATAAAAGAATATAAAAGAAAGTGTAAATTACATTTTTGAGTTAGATAGGAAGGAAAAGATAGGAAAAAAATTGTAACTTTACAATCATGTCCTCATTATTGAGTTAGATAGGAAGAAAATGATAGGGTAAATTAGTAATATTGTACATGACTATAAACTTTTCTTCAGAATCAGACCATATTTGGCTGGAAAGTTTTGAAGGAAAAAAGCGCTAACTGTTCTTTCCATTCTATTTCTTTTCTTTTAATGAAAAAACTCAAAAATGAAAAAAAAAAAAAATTCTTATCCTTTCTTTTTCAAACCCTTAAATAAAAAAACTCAAGAATGTAGTGTTTAGAGAGCGCATCTCTAAATTCATTGAGGCATAAAATTTTACTATTTAGCCTTAGGCCACAAGATGTCATGCCAAAACAATGACACCATTAATAATTTAAGAGTTTTGGATTCACTGCAAAAGTGAATCAGATTTCTAATGTTTGACACAACTGAAGCAACTTAACAGCAACCAGCAACCGAAAGGATGTTGTTTAAAAGAAGCATAGATTGCAATATTGGGATTTAGGCCAGCAAATTAACATACATGTCCTAGAAGGTTGTCACTAGGCTCTTCGTGAGAGAATTCTCTGTTTTTCTTACCACTCACTTTCTCCAACACCATAACACCAAAACTAAATTCATCAGACTTTATAGAGAAAAGCTCATGTACTGCGTACTCAGAATATATACAGCCACTACTACATAGTAGATAATAAAAATAAAAACACTTATTAGTTAGTTTCGTTCTCTTCTTTTTCTTTGTGGAAAAAAGGTTATAAACGTATTATATTGGTTCATATTTTGTAGGTTCTTACTACAAAATAAAAACATACTAGCTGCATTTTCTTTAGAGAAAGGTTTTAATAGTAATATATTGATCACATTTTGAAGGTTCTTTCTACGTCCCAACCACTTTCTTTGTCTTGGCAATGCTATCATGTCCTACAAACTTTCTAGCAAGGCCGAAATCAGATATCTTTGGATTCATGTCACCATCCTGCAATATATTCCCTGCCTTCAAATCTTTGTGGATAATTTGGAGACGAGAATCATGATGTAGATAAAGAATGCCTCGAGCCATTCCATGTATGACACAAAACCATTGAGGCCAATCAAGCATTGAGCTTCTTGTTTCATCTATGCCAAATAAAATATTACTCTGCTACAAAGTATCCATAGAGATCCAAAGATTATCAAGTCATTATCCAGCATATTGTACTCTGTGCTACAAAATGAAATGTGTCCGGGGGTGGTCCTATAGTATTCCCAAGTGAAGCTTGGGCTTGAGGCCCCCGAAAAAATAAGTCCCCCGTTTTGGAAATTAAATATTTATATATTTGCATAAAACCATCTTAAAAACCATGAAATTAAAACTTAATCCAACAATGTATGATGGCCGAGTGGTTTAATTAATAGTCATCTATTTTTAACTTTTAACCAACGTTCCTACTCAGGTTCGAGTCACTAAGACTGCTTTTCATACGACGACCGACACGTAAAACGATGCTAAATGTGTGAAAGTAGTGTGTGATTGGTGTGAATTGGAAAGTGCCGCACACCTTCCTATTTATAGCAAATTTTCTGCCCATTCGCGTAGCGCGAAGGACAAATGTCCTAGCCATTCGCGCGATGCGAACGGCCAATATAACTGCTGCCGTACACCTTCCTATTTATAGCAAAATTTCTACTTATTCGCATAGCGCGAAGGACAAATGTCCTATCCGTTCACGCGATGCGAACCGCCAATATAACTGCCGAGTCATTAGACGGCTTGCTACGTGTCGCCACGTGTCCATACGTGTTATGCATGCATATTAGGTTACTTCGCGTAGTGCGAAGGAATCATGGTTTGGTACTTCGCGTAGCGCGAAGCTGTTCAATTTCGGTTTCAGTATTTTGTCTTTCGAATAGCGCGAAGATTTTATATCCTATCCTTTCGCGTAGCGCGAAGGAAGGAATTTTAGAATTTACTATTTTGGTCCTTCTACTTTCCAAGTGTAAAGTGCGCCATCAAAGCGCCGCATTGTGCCCATCGCCCGTGCCCGTGCGCGTCGGGTGCTTCACACCCTCCGCTAAGACTATGGAGAGTGGTTAGTCACATAAGAATATTACTATGGAAACTTTCTACCTTATAAAGAGTTTCCTTTTTCTTCTTCCTTTCCATGTATTATTGGCTGATCACTAAATAATAAAGAGTTTAGTTTGAAACCATTTGACATGTAAGTGATATACTAGTGAGTTGGAAAGCTACAATGAATAATTAAAGGAAAAATAAATACTACTAATAACTAAAGGCGAAATAAATACCACTAAAAGCAAAACACAATAAATAGCCTAAAACATGCATACAAGTGGGGGTTAGCAATAGCAAGAGCCATACAAATTAAAAACGGCAACTCCACAATTGAATATATGACACTATCATAGGTTTGGCTATCAGATTCAACATAATTTAGTTTTTACTGAGACAATTAAGTGTCTTACACCTGTAAAATTAGATCACCTGTTTTTGGTTGTACCAAGGCCTCCATGCTTTTTTTATTGGCAAGCCCAAAGAACTTAAGTTATACCTTGTGGACAACATAGGTACTCTTCCATCAGTATCTCCACTTTTCAACTTGGTCCAACCACCATGTGAATCTGAAAATCATGCATAAAAACAACCATAAGTAACAACACATCAACCTACGAAAATTTTAAAAATTTAAACATGTGAAGTAAAACCTGTGATTATCCATTATGAGTGCCTTGTCCTCATAATCTACTAAACAAAACCAACTTGATATTAAAAAGCAAGAGATTACAAAACAAAACAATGAAGGGATGTCCCAAATGGCATGTATTATAATAAACCAAATGAAATAAAGAGACAATTAGATTCCAAATTTCAATATTAACAACCAAGAAAAAACAAATTAGCTCTTTAGCCCGAACAACCAAACATCCCATCACATTTTCTGAAAAAAGTGTTATGTTTATTCAATATAAATCACAATTTTCTAAAATTTTCCAAACATTTGCCAATGAAATGTGTAAGCGTTCGCTTCTATTCCTGACTTATCATAATCAAAATACACAAAATTGTTATCGCTTATAGACAAAAAATGGTATATGGAGAAGAATAAGGAGCAGGAACATATAAAGTCATTTTATAAATAAAAAATAATCCCATAAAAATGTGATGTGAAATATACAAGTAAAATTAAGAAAACTGAAATGAAAGAACTCAATTGGATTCAAAACTCACCCTAAAAAAGCCAAGATTGCATTTTATAGAACCCATAAATTTATTGTTAATATAGAATCAATAAATCGAGAAATCGAATTATATACCTTGTCAAACTGATTCAACAATGAAGAATGATGTTAATGGTTGCGAATAAACGTATATGTTAATCAAAATTAAGGTTTTATTGAGATTAGGTGTTTAATGTTAGTATATAAAAAAATTTGCTATGTATTTTATGAAAACTTACAAGTAGTATTTCTTCATCATCTTATCCATCTTCATCCTTTGCAAATTGCAAACAAAACAAACCAACACCACATGCAAATACATTACCAATGAAACCTTCACCTTACTCTAACTCAATTTAAGCTTAAAAACAAATTTCATCACCAGATTTCTTTCTAGAAAAAAATTAATATAAAAAACATTTTTCGTCTACTTTAGTCTCATTGCATTGAGCTATAACCAATTATCGTTTGCCAATACAATTACATCATACAAGAGCACCAATTCCAGTAGAACAAATCATTTTAACCCTAAATAAACATTCAAATAACTAAATTTGATAAGTAATCCAAAATCAGATTAATATATTCAAGACGAATACGGTAATTGCAAAAACATGATACTTACATGGGATTTGCTGATTAGGGTTTGGATTGAACAAACCTTCAACAATCGCAGCTGAGCAAAACCGCGAGGATTAGGTTGAACCGTCGAACAATGATGAATGATTTCAAACAAATCTGCTAATAAAACTATTGTTTATTTGATATTTGGAGTCTATGTTAGCAAAGTATAAAGTAATGCAGAAGTCATACAACATACCGTGTATAATCATTCAGTCGACGATGACAAAAGTTGATGATTTGAGAAGAGACGCCGGCGATTAAGAGAATTCTTGATCGAGAGAAAACATAAATAGGATTGTGATAGGGTTAAGCCTGAAGGATGGTACTGATTTTGATATAGTCTGGTTGTTTAGAAAACACGTGATATGTTATTTGAATTTTATTATTTTGAATAATAATTTTAATTAATTATTTGAAGAAAATGCCAATGTGACAGTTTAAAAAAGATTTGGTGAAAAGTATTAGAGATGGTTGGAGATAATACATTGGTTTATTATATAGGTAGATTTAAAAAAAAAAAAAAAAGGAAAAACACAAGTGGTGGTGTAAATCAAAGATAAAATTTCCAAAACTATTTTTTTAGGCTAGCTATATGTTGTGGGATAACTAAAAAGTGTAATAGCACGTCGTCACGTTACACCACGTAGACAATAGACTTTGACTAGCTCACTCTTTAACTATTACATTGGATTTAACTAAAAGAAATTAGGTAAAAGAAAATTGGCGACTAGTTGGAGTTTACATAGACCCCACCAAAATTCGGTCTAACACACGTTAAGAGGGTGCCGCCCCCCTACTTGACTCATTCCTTTAACCCACAGGTTTTGGTGTTTGACGCCCTTTATTAGAGAGGTGGCTAGGGCTATTAGTCCACAACAGGTTGTTTTAGGATGAGATCGGGTAATTTTTTTTAATAACTAATTTCTTATACGATAACTTAAAAAGGCAACATCAAAGGGAGAGGTGGTTTAACCTTGTGCTATATCTGTTGGGGTATTTTTTTTGTCCATAAGAAAGCCCAACAAATATTATTCTACATAGGTGTTATTATTATTATTGAATAATAAGAAAAAGAAAAAAAAATATTATTATTGTTTTTTGTTTTGTTTACGGATGGAAAAAGAAATAAAACCGAATTGGTTTTTGTTTTGGGCCCCACGAATCATGATCATTATTATTTTTCGTGGGCTACAAGAGTCAAGAAGAAATTAATGGGTTTTGGTTTGGTGCACATCTTTAGCCGACTTGGACCCTTATATAAACGGCGAACGATTTTTTTTGGGGTATCTTTTCTCTACAGCCGACAAGAACAATATTTTGGTGTACTCCTTTATTTGACAGCAGAGACGAAGACATAGAAAGTTGGTGTCCTCTATTTTTTGGTGTTTTGTGAAGACAAAAAACGTTCCAGAGACTTTGTATTGCTGTTATCGGTGATGGTGGATTTGAATCGCCTCTAGTATTCACGTGGTTTTTACTCTCGCCTTGAGAGGTTTTCCACGCTAAAATTTTTGTGTCCCTTGTTACTTTTTTAGATTACCCTATTTGTTTGCATCCTCCTTGGTTCATTCGGGTCGGGAAAAAGTTTAGCCAAACGAAGATTAATTCCGCACTTTTTGGTTACCGTTCGTGGCTAGGTGGTCGTTTTTCCTAACAATATCACACTTTCTCATAGTGTTATTTCAAATTGATAACTCACCAATCAAATCGATATTAAAGATATTCTATCAACTTTTACGTAGAAGATCGGAAACAGTCACTTCAATTAAATTTTATAACTCATCACTGCAACATTTACAGGCCCCACTTGTGGGATTACCTAAACACGTCCCATTGCCATTGCTAGCTCAACCACCATGCACAACTTAGATGGTGAAGTTCACTACCTCTTACATAAACCAAATTCATCCAAGTACATTCATGATCAACCACCTGGTAATTGACCTGTCTAGATCTATCATATGAGAAGCTAAGCACTTTATTAGTAATTTCTCTCTCATCGTAACTAGCAGACCAAGTTGACTCAAATCAGTTTCAAACATCAATGAAACACACAGATTAAGAACATGAGGAACTATCCATTTCAGTTGTGATAGGGATGAACTTTACATTTTATGTGGGCTTTTAAGCATTTTGATGATTACAGATGCTGAGAAGTCTGAGGAAACTTAGCTCTAGAAGTATATCCTACCATACCATAACAAAGATCTTATTTTAGCTCTAGAGGTATATCCTACCATACCATAATTTAGGGATGTTTAATGCACTGACAAACTGATGATCTCCTGCTTTTGATGGACGAAACAATCAGATTCTCCATGATAGACACAACTGAAGCAACTTGAGGTACATCTATTAGCTACCACGGATACAACAATGTTATCGTGAAGTCATCAAATGAGGATACAGAGTCAAGTTTACAGGCACTCTCCTCTTCTGTGAAAAAAGCAGGTTGTTTTGGTGGAGGCAAAGCACCGTCACTAGCAAGCATTAGAAGAACAGATAACATAGTTGGCCTATCTTTTGCATGATGCTGCACACATAATAGTGCCACATGTATTGATCGTAGTACTTCGTGGACTACACATGACGCACGTAAAGATGCACTCATAAGTTCAATAGACCTGCCTTGTTTGTAAAGTCTCCATGCCTACATCATATCAGAATTGAGAATTGATATTTTATTATGCCCTAAAAGGGTGTTGTTTAAAAGCACTGATGTGGGATTGAGTCCAGCAGATTCTGTTAAAAAAAAAAAGTCAAGAAGATTAGCTTACATGTCCAAGAAGGTTGTCATTGTGGTCTTCGTAAGAGAATTCTCTGTTTTTCTGTTTTTCTTCCCGCTGACAATCTCTAACACCAAAACACCAAAACTATATACATCTGACTTTATTGAGAAACGCCCATGAACTGCGTACTCAGGAGAAATGTAACCACTGAAGCATAGCAGACAACAAAAATAAAAACACATATTAGTTGCATTTTCTTTTGACTTTTCTGTAGAGAAAGGCTTTAAAAGAAATATATTGGATCACATTTTGAAGGTTCTTACTATGTCCCAACCACTTTCCTTGTCTTGGCAATGATATCACGGCCCACAAATTTTCTCGCAAGGCCAAAATCTGATATCTTTGGATTCATGTCACCGTCCAGCAATATATTTCCTGCCTTGAGATCTCTATGGATAATTTGAAGGTGGGAATCTTGATGTAGATAAGAATACCACGAGCCATTCCACGTATGACACGAAAGCGTTGAGGCCAATCAAGAATTGCACTTCTTGTTTCATCTGGCAATTTTAAACATTACTTGATCTGTGTTCTATTAGTGTGCCAATCTGGTAAGAAATGCTACAAATAAATCGGTTCATACCAAATATAATTGAGTCCAAGCTTTTGTTGATCATGTACTCATAAATCAAAATCTTTTCATTTCCTTGAATGCAATATCCCAGAAGCTTCACAAGGTTCCTGTGCTGAAGCTTAGAAATAGAGATGAGTTCATTCTTAAATTCTTCAATCCCTTGTTGAGATGTGTTTGACAGTCGTTTCACAGCCACTTCTTGTCCATCTTCCAACACAACCTGACAGATTGAAGTTTAAATCACATGTTTCAGTGCAATTTTCGTACACTTAGCATTCAATTAGAGAAGAATCAGCTAATTACCTTGTAAACGGAATCAAAGCCACCTTCCCCAATCTTATTGGACACACTGAAGTTATTTGTGGCCTTTGCTACTTCATATAGGCAAATGAATGGTATATCCCCAAGAAGTTGTGTCTGGATGCTTGAATTCTTTTTATCAAGTGCATATTCAATGTCCCCTATCGAAAAATATCCCCAATTACTCTACACTACATGAATCCTAAAAGCCATGTCCATTATGTTTGTTATAAACATGCATAATGGATCATTTGCGTTACCTTGATCTTTCCTCTGAAGCCTTTTATTTCTCTTTCTACAGGCATAAGCTACCGCACACAGAAGCAGCGCAGCTAATGAAAGTGATAACACCCTGGTGATCACATCTCTTTTCCTTTTGTTGGAATTCAACTGGTGGCCTTCCATTGGCAAACAATAACAGTCCGCTACTTTAGTAGACAGTGAACAAATGTAATGAAGATATATGTGTACCTGCTAACTCAGAGGCTGCCAATTTTATGTAAACATTATGATCTGCATCACACTCTCGTATATCCATTAGCTCATCAAACCAAAGCAAGCATCCACTTCCCCCGTTACTAACATATAAATTTGCATAAGCTGTACAATTACATTTCACTCTGCAAGCCATTTCACATCTTTCATGGGTCATGCTCACATTATACCATGCCCTTCGTGTATCAGGTAACTTGACTCGCGTAGTTTTGAGAAACCCATCCGCACTAACAACTCCACAATTCAAAGGCGTTTTACGTTTACACCCACTTGACCAATCAGATACATCCCATTCTTCTGGATTTCTTGGTTCAAAACCTGGCAAACAAGTACACGGCGGATCATCAGGACTCTTCCAAGAATTCCATTCCATCATTGGCCCTATTCCTGTTATCAAGTCCTTCTGGATTTTCATTCCGGGCAGAAGTGTGTCTCCAGGATGATCAAAACTTTGCCAAATAATATTTTCGTTATCCCTCTTAGACTCAGACACAACCAGATTTCCAGAATCCAAAAGCCGCAACACCACCACCGAATTATTACTCCGCCCAGATACCGCTGATTCGGATGACCAAACCATGGTATTGCTGCCACTTAGAATCTCCAAATTTCCACTGCTACTGAGCTTGAACAAACCCGAGTTGTCGGTAATGGGTGTGTCCCTGTTAGCAACCCAAACAACAGTACAGATTGATATCTTTTTGTACCATATCCCCAAGTATCGGTTCTTGGACTTTCGGGTGCTAAAGAATCCCAATTCGAACATATTCCCAGCAGAAACAATGGTTTCACCATCTTTGAATAGTTGATTTGCATAGATGGTATCTAGTGCAGCACAATCTAATAGCAGTAAAAATAAAAGGTATAAGGAAGAGAACAAGTACAGAATAGTTTTCCGATGAGCCTGAGTAATGATGCTATTTCGCATGTTTATTGATTATTGAAGAATCATCTTCAAAGAGTTCGATTGAAATGTCCTCGTGTAAGTCGGTGCGTGATAGATTTCAGTTGTTAAAGATGTGGTGACACTTGGCATAATGAATAGAGTTTTGATTATCCCACGTGCCAGTTTTGATCCGATGATATCAGATGTGCTATACAATTTTCTTTTTATCAAAAGTACTACAAAAGACCAACAAAGATTTTTATTAAGTTAGTGTTTGGTAGGTAATAATTAGAAGAATAATGGAATAAGTTATCGTGAGAGATTGAAAAAAGGAGTGTTTGGTTGGTCATTAGGATGGAATTAGCAATTACATAAAGAATCTCATTCATTCTCATCCATCCTTTTTTCTTTGTTTTTTTTTTCATTTCATTCATCTTCCACCCTACTTTCTAGATAGCGTCACTTGACAACCAACACCACCTAACCACTACCACCGTTGCCACCACCATCACCATCATACCACCACCAGCACCGTCACCATCACCACCACCGCTGTCACCATCACCACCGTCACTGCCACCGCCACCATAACTGTTGCTACCTGACCGCCACCATCGCCGCCGCCACTACCATCGTCGCCACCATCACCGTCGGCGCCGCCGCCATCGCCATTGCTTTTTATATTTTTTAAGTTTTAGATATGAGATTGAGTATTTTTATCGTTTCTATTTCATTCATACGTTTTTTTCCTACCAAACAACATAAAATAATAATTTATTTCATTTTTATAGGTTAATCAAACATGACAAATAAACGTTAATGAGTCATTTCGTTCACTTGACCATTTCATTCCTTCTTCCATTCCATTACCCTCAACCAAACATATTGTAACATTCGTCTTTTAGAAATAATAAATAAAGAAAGTTTTATTATATAAATGTATGTAGTTATTTAATTATGTTAAATAATAATCTTGGATTGAGTGGTAGGCTTGGGAATAATGCATGGACTTTGGAATGGTTACGGGCCTAAGGTCCATGGACTTAGAGTATTTAAACTCTTTAAACCTCCCTAAAACCCTAACATTCTCATTCCATCACCTTTGCTTCCACACACACACTCAAAAACACACACAAGCACTCCTTTTGCTCATCCGGATCCGAGATCCAAGAGAAACGAAGGAGAGTTCGTGTTCAAGCATCATCAACAACAAGAAAATACGTCTAGATCCATGTGTTGGTCCAGATCCGAACCGAACCGGAATCCAAGAAAGTTACGTTTTTAGTATAAAGGTTAGGTTTTTTATATTGGTTTGTTTTAAGATCCGACACTAAGACAAATCGGGCCTTATAGGATAAGAAAAAACATAAGCTTTTTATAAACAAGTTGTTGGGTTAAGTCGGGACGAACTAGTGGTGTTCGGACCTTGATAAAGCTAGAGAATGAAGTTGTAACGGCCCAGAACTCGTTTTAGCAGTAAAACGGGCATAACGAGACGTAAGGAAGTGACCAGAATGGAAAGGCTCAAAAAACAAGTTTCGAGTCGAGTCGAATAGATGACTCGACTCGAATGGAACGAATCGAACACCAACAAAACATAAGTATTCTTTGCGCTTAAATTTTCTTTGGTGTGAACTCCAAGCAAAAGAGAAGTAAAATGTTTCCTCCTTCGTCTCTCTGGTTTCAAACACCAACAAAACCGAAATATTCCTTCAACAATCCGGCGATCCAAACGTACTTCGCCTGGCCTTTCTCTTTTGCTCGAAACCTTTCGGCTAAGTGACGGCACACGATACCGGTGGTGATGCTATTGCTATGTATTTAATTTCATTCCAAAACAGAACCAACAAAATATAACAGATCGTCGGCGGCTAGCGGTAATCGTGGATAGACCCTACCTGCGATTCTGGTGCGGCGGCGTAAACCCTAACGGCCACTCAGTTGGTTCTCATGTTCTTCGTATGTAACAAGCCTAAGTTCTTGATACCGCTTGTTAGGATTTACGCACACACGAAACCAAACACAAACACGAAAGCAATAAATGAAAACGAGGATTTAACGTGGTTCGGTCTAAACTAACCTGCATTCACGGGTGGCAACTTGGTATTCTTTAAGTGACAAGGGATTACAAGTACATAACGTCATTTATATATATATAGAGAGAGATTGATTTAGGGTTTATAACTTATTAAACACGAAATCTAAACTGGGCTTGGCTGGGCTTGGGCCCGGCCACCCTCACACGTCTCCTCTTTTGACTTCATATAATAAACCGGGCCTACACAAAAGGCCTACGAACCTAATATCATCGTGATTCCCGTTATGATGCTTTTGAGTGATGGAGGAATGAGTTAGAGAAATAGACTGGTCATAGAGTTCTATTTATAACTAATGATTCATAATTATGACCAGTTACAAAACTGTTTATATTCTCTCTATTAAAGCATCTAAAGGGAAATCTTAAAGCCCTTTTAACTTATTACAATTACTTCGATCAAGTAAATGTGTGGGGACTTGTAATTTTGTCATCTTGATAAACTTTAATTAAATAATCATGATGGCCACATAATTAGGTAATTTCAAGCATTCTCCCACTTGACTGAGTGATCATTTGTGATAAGCATAAGTAAGTTTGGCCAATTTAAATACCCATCAAGTTTCATGCTTAAACTGTAGCAGATAGTTACAACTTCGAATTGAATTCAATCCGAGAACCCCAAAAGTCGTACCAAAGTCTCAATATAAAACATGTAAGTATTTCATAATAGTTCATACACTATATGCTATTATGTAAAGTCTCTACTAATACCCATCCTTATTATAAGTTCTCAAAAATTTTTACGTAGATGACCTTTAATTATCGGATCCAATAGCATATCTTTAGTGTTAATGCATTGGATACAAAGGTTATTTCCTCTCTTTGTTCACGTATGATTATGAACAAGTACTTTGTATCAAGATAAGAGTCAGCACCAATCGAACTATTACTGATCAAGAAACTAATACAACTGAGTTATTAACGTAAATCTTCAATGATTTATGAAGCTAACAATTTTGAGTTCACTTGTCATATTTATTAACAACATCCCATGGCATGTTACATTGTACACTACAACATATTCTTAGGGGTTAATTTATTTACTAGGATCCTAAAAGATATCCTGATGCCCATGATCTTTAACAGATTCGGTATCCTGAACCTTCACTTGATTTATTTATCTAATTATCCTTGTGATGGTTGGGTAAAAGTTAGTTTATTTTATATATTAATTAGTTAATTTTAGTTAAATATCAAATGAACATTGGTACTTCAAGCATTGTTTACGTGTTTCAGGATATTGGAAGCTATGGAGCTTAACAAGGATATTTACGGGCTTGGAACGAAGATCGAGGAGTGAGAGATTGGACGTGCACGCATCACGAGGCAGTCAAGAAAAGAAAATAGAAAAATCTGAAGTTTTACATCTTCGCGATATGTGAAGATGCAAAGAAGGGCAACTTCGCAATACGCGAAGTTGCAAAAATCTGGCCGCGACTATTTTGTCCTTTGCGATACGCGAAGAAGCATTGATGTGCTAAAAGTAGTTATATAAAAACACGCTAATCTAGACACTAAGTAATAAATTCCAGACTCTTAAACTTAACTAAACTACTAACTGGCAAGTGAACCAGTCGACTCTAGTACAGCTAAGTAAGTCCGGGTATCGAACCCACGAGACTCTTTAAATTACGTTTACTAGCTAATTAGACTCGACTACAAAACACGACTTATTATTTATATTTGTTTAAGGGGGTTTTTATTTAAAATACTAAATTAATACTATAATTAAAACTATTTAAGAAAACAAATAAATTAAACGAAAACAAAGTTTGTTATGAAAATAAGATGATGATGATGAGAAAACTACCTAGGCTAGACTCCCCTAAATTTTGGTAATGAATTGACTCGGGAAAATATTTAGTTATGGACTGGGATCGTCAAATAGACACTTAAAAGAAAAACCAAATAGGACCCCTGACCCTTCTCAAGAGAAAGCCTATGGATTTCTAACAAGTTTTAACGCACACCAGTATTAAAAATCAAGTTCGCTTACGGTCACCCAATTGTTTACAATTTAGTTCCTTTTATACGAAATCCTACCTTACAGCGCGGAAATCAAAGGCATTTTAATATATCGAATTGATTCAATAGACAATAATTAAATAATCAAACCTAGACGGACTCCTTAAGAAGAACTAAATCTAGCAAGATCAAATAATAAAGATCTATCAATAACCTAGCACCTTACAGATTTAGGTTAGCAGCACACTTAGGTTTAATTAATTAATAATTATTATTCCTATGATCTTAATGCATATCAATCATAAAATAGTCAAAAACACAAAGTAGATGACCTAATAGTAACCTATCATAATGACAAACAATAATCTAGGCAACTATGGAATAATAACAATTAATCAAACAATCCTAAATATCCATATGCATCAATTTAATATGATTAAACCTTTTACTAAATCATAAAAATCATAACGATAAATAAATCCCAAATCAAAACACAACGTCAAAATAGGTTCATCATAAGCCTAGGCAGTCTATAATTTTTAGCCTAACATCATAAAATAAAACAAAACAATAATAAAGGAATTCATGGTGGAAAACAGAAGAAACGAAAGATTAAAGGCGATAAAACCCGTCGTCTTCGTTCTTGGATGATAAGCACGCCACCGTATGATTCCAAGCCTTCAAAACCTCCAAAAGATCACCTCTTGAGCTCCAAATTTTGTTTATGGCTTTCAGGTTATGATTAGGGTTAAGTTTATGGGTGTTTATATAGACTTTTAAGGCCCATAAACTTAAAATTAGTAGAAGATTCTGTAAATCTAAGCCCATAAACTTAATATTTGTAGAAGATTCTAGAAAACTGAGCCCAAAGTCTTAATATTTGTAGAAGATTCTAGAAAACTGAGCCCAAAGTGCCGCGCGACGGGCCTTCTCCCATTTTGCTTGTTTTCGCCCTCTTTTTGACATGGTTGAAACCCGGAACCAAAAATATTCAAATAAATTAGTAATATACAAATTCTAATAAAAATCGAACGAAAACTAATAAAATATTATATTAAATATACAAGGGATTTATATATATTTAGCCTTATATCAAATATCCCCACACTTATCTTTTTTCGTCCCTGAAAAACTCTAATTACAATGGGATCAGAATCGGAGAAATATAGTCTAACAAACATATAGATTATCTTAATTAATTACAAAGAACACAAAAACCGCGATTGCCGATATTGTTGTCCACTTAAACCCAACCGCCGACAGATCAGACCTCTAATCATGTTTAGCATTAAGTTTAAGTTAACACTCAGTCTAAAGGTCTCACATTTATAATCACAAATCCACCTAATTTGTTTCAGGCATGTCAAAGCAAAGAGAAAACCATAAAGATTTTATTCTACCAGTGCACCCTAAAAACTTGTAACTATTAAAATTTTAACTTCATAAATAAATACTTGAATTATTTTGAACAATTTTTATATTTCAACATAATTTAGACCTCACCCATAGATGTTCTCACCGCGGTTGCTAGCCCAATGAGAAGCATGTAAGCTGTTGGTCATTACTTAAGAACCTTCTTTTAATCCTCACCCAGAGGCCTATCAGTCAAGCTGCCAACTCGAAAGAAAACACATAGGTTGTTGGATATTATTTATTTTCATTGATCCTCATCCATAGATGTCATCTCCAAGTCACTATCCCAGAGGGAGACACATTAAATTATTGGATCTTTTCAATTTTATTTTTATATGCTCATTACTTATGTAGATGAAATCAAATTTTAAGATTTACAAGGTTTTAACCTACACTGGTGCTTATTCATTACCTTAGACATTTCAGTTTTTCTATTTTCCTAAGTTGAGAACCCACAAGACTTAATGATTTAATTATAGGTATATTTATTACATTCTCAAAAGCCTTTCACTATCAGCTGGGCCTACCGACACATCCCAAATTAAGTATGCTCCTGTAATTTATTATATCTTATTATTAGTAGTTTGAAAACCGATTCCTGATAAGTATCCTCATCTCCCATTTATACGCAAAAAGAACAAAATCAAGGGACATTTTTCAAACTTTTTTTTTTATAAATAAAAACAAGTTAAAAACATGTGTTACTATCCCCACACTTAAAATTTGCACTGTCCTTAATGCAGAGACGAAAACACGACTCAAAAATTTAAAAACAAAACAAAACCTAAAAATACAAAAATAAATAAAAACAAAACAAAGCTAAAAATTAAAGACTAAAAAAGAAATAAAAAGGAAAAGACTTAGCTGGTAGTATGTGTATGAAGTATAAAGCTAAAGTCCTCATCCATAAATGCCTTCCGTCTCCGAGCGTGCTCAGCAACTAGTATCTCCTTTCTCTTGTACACGAACGGAAGCAACAATTCAAACAATATCGAAAAATTAATCTTATCAACCTGATAGATATTTAAGCATTCAAGGTATGGAACCGGATCAACCAATCAAACTAATAAATATGAATAAATGTAGCAAGAAAATCAGAAAAGTATACGGCTCCAGCTGCTCCATCCCCACACTTGAATGTTGAATTATACTTCAAGGGGATGCTCTTCTATCTCAAAACCTACAAAACTTAAAAACACAAAAACAAAGAAAAACTACAAAAGACTACGTTAGTGACTCGACAATTATACAAACTCCGCGAAACCTCCCCACACTTAAACTTAATCAGGAGGTTTTTCTTTCACCTGGACCCTTTCTAACCCGTTCAGTTCCACCCGGGTACTTGTTAAACATTGAAATTTTCTCGATGGAATTGAAAATTGCTTTAAAACTTCTTAACGGGTCAGACCACCAAAATTCAAACTTACCTGGCAAGAACCGGATGCATGACATGTATCGAGTAGACTGGTCGTTCTTGAACTTCAATGGCTTCTTCTTTCCTGTAGACCATCTTCTAACTTGTAAATTATTCCGATTTGCAGGTGTTCTTCTCTTCGCCTTCTCCTGTGGTTTGGATTTATGAGCAACAGTTATTATGAGTTCCACGGGCCAGCTGTGGAAGTCTTCCACTACCACCACTTCTATATCTTCTAGCAGGGATTCAAAAAATGCTAAGTCACCCTCCGAATCGAACTCACCTATCTCATCGTACTCAGGCAACCTTTCTAAATCCAAATCTAAAAACTCATCCTCCTCACATAACTTATTCTCAACCTCTTCCTCCACACCAAATATTAAATCAACTGAATCTCCCAATTTTACTTTATCCTCTATCTCTTCTTCCGTCACTAACGACAACTCAAATGAATCTCTCAAACCCATTTTCTCCTCTATCTCTTCTTCAACACCAAACATCAACTCGAGTGAATCTCCCAAATCCACTTCCTCCTCTATCACTTCCTTCTTCACTAACGACCTCTGATAGGCAGCCCATTCTTCCTCGTCGATCTCATCATCAGAGTCACTCCAGTAATTAGCAATAGTAACCTGTGGAACCGGAGGTGGGACTTCATCGTCCATTTTCGTCTCCGTTACTTGCGTGATCCCTTCATCAGACTCGTCAGCATACTTCAATAACTCCAATCTCTTTGCTTCCTCCTTTCCTTCATTTAATCTCCTAGTAATGCTCTCTAATGTACGTTGGAGATCTGTAATAATGCTCTGCCGATTTTTCAAGATGATATCATGCTCGGCTAACTTCTGTTGGGAATCTGAAGCCAGATATTGAGCCATCATATTTTCTAATTTATTCACCTTCTCGAATATACTACTATCAACAGGGTTGCTGCTAGAATATTGATCATCGAATTGACCCTGATAATGCTGAGGCTGCTGATGTGGATCATCGTAATAATACGAAGAAGGCTCCTGCCAAAAATTTTGCTGCAACTGCACAGGAGGGTTAGCATAATAACGTGATAAACACCCCACATATTGAGGACATATAAGCGTAAAATGAGGCCCACCACAAATCTCACACATATTTACGAGACTCAAAAGAAATAAAAGACACGGACAATTAGACTCCTACGACTCAAAATAAAATAAAACGAAGTAAAATAACACGTACGTAGATACTACTAAAAGACTCCTAAACAAACCTAACAATTAACTAAACTATATTAACCTGACTCCTACGACTCAAAAACAAAACAAAATACAAATAGCACGTATATAACAAGTAAGTCTAATCGAAGCTAATAACACAATCGCCAAGAGTCCCCGGCAACGGCGCCAAAAACTTGATGTGCTAAAAGTAGTTATATAAAAACACGCTAATCTAGACACTAAGTAATAAATTCCAGACTCTTAAACTTAACTAAACTACTAACCGGCAAGTGAACCAGTCGACTCTAGTACAGCTAAGTAAGTCCGGGTATCGAACCCACGAGACTCTTTAAATTACGTTTACTAGCTAATTAGACTCGACTACAAAACACGACTTATTATTTATATTTGTTTAAGGGGGTTTTTATTTAAAATACTAAATTAATACTATAATTAAAACTATTTAAGAAAACAAATAAATTAAACGAAAACAAAGTTTGTTATGAAAATAAGATGATGATGATGAGAAAACTACCTAGGCTAGACTCCCCTAAATTTTGGTAATGAATTGACTCGGGAAAATATTTAGTTATGGACTGGGATCGTCAAATAGACACTTAAAAGAAAAACCAAATAGGACCCCTGACCCTTCTCAAGAGAAAGCCTATGGATTTCTAACAAGTTTTAACGCACACCAGTATTAAAAATCAAGTTCGCTTACGGTCACCCAATTGTTTACAATTTAGTTCCTTTTATACGAAATCCTACCTTACAGCGCGGAAATCAAAGGCATTTTAATATATCGAATTGATTCAATAGACAATAATTAAATAATCAAACCTAGACGGACTCCTTAAGAAGAACTAAATCTAGCAAGATCAAATAATAAAGATCTATCAATAACCTAGCACCTTACAGATTTAGGTTAGCAGCACACTTAGGTTTAATTAATTAATAATTATTATTCCTATGATCTTAATGCATATCAATCATAAAATAGTCAAAAACACAAAGTAGATGACCTAATAGTAACCTATCATAATGACAAACAATAATCTAGGCAACTATGGAATAATAACAATTAATCAAACAATCCTAAATATCCATATGCATCAATTTAATATGATTAAACCTTTTACTAAATCATAAAAATCATAACGATAAATAAATCCCAAATCAAAACACAACGTCAAAATAGGTTCATCATAAGCCTAGGCAGTCTATAATTTTTAGCCTAACATCATAAAATAAAACAAAACAATAATAAAGGAATTCATGGTGGAAAACAGAAGAAACGAAAGATTAAAGGCGATAAAACCCGTGTTCTTCGTTCTTGGATGATAAGCACGCCACCGTATGATTCCAAGCCTTCAAAACCTCCAAAAGATCACCTCTTGAGCTCCAAGTTTTGTTTATGGCTTTCAGGTTATGATTAGGGTTAAGTTTATGGGTGTTTATATAGACTTTTAAGGCCCATAAACTTAAAATTAGTAGAAGATTCTGTAAATCTAAGCCCATAAACTTAATATTTGTAGAAGATTCTAGAAAACTGAGCCCAAAGTCTTAATATTTGTAGAAGATTCTAGAAAACTGAGCCCAACGTGCCGCGCGACGGGCCTTCTCCCATTTTGCTTGTTTTCGCCCTCTTTTTGACATGGTTGAAACCCGGAACCAAAAATATTCAAATAAATTAGTAATATACAAATTCTAATAAAAATCGAACGAAAACTAATAAAATATTATATTAAGTATACAAGGGATTTATATATATTTAGCCTTATATCAAGCATCCTTATCATCTTCGCGATACGCGAAGATGCTTAAGTCGGCAAAAATTTAGGTTTTCCTTATATAAACCCATTAACCTCCCCATTCGGATTATTACGACTTCCAGAGGCAGAAGAGGTGTCCTAAGGAGACTTTCATCCATCTCGAGGCTTTCGGTTTGTTCTACGACCATATGTTCATCAAGATAAGTGCTTTAACGATTATGTCGATGTCCGGCTACTCATGTGTATTCGTTCTAGGCTAAGGTTTTGTGTAATATACTGTTATGATCAGATTCTAATGCTTAATGGTTATAGCTTGATTGGATTTATATGATGTGTCTTGCTTAATTAGTCATTTGGTTGATTAAAGGTTGTGTTTGCGATTATTGATTTGTGTAACGTTTGTTTGGTTGTTCATCAACATTTAGGGTTAGGCTCTTGTGTCATTGGACTAGAATCATCAGACCTTATAATTGAGTTAATCATCTTAGAGATAGAGTTGGTAATTGTGGTGTCCGGGTGCATTTGTGTCAACAATTCGGTTAGGGTATCGTTTGTCATCGTAAATCAAACCATAGGACTAGCAATTATTATAAAACCAAAGACTAGAGAATCTGTGATTAACATATGGAACACATAACCCGAACCTAGAATGAATACTTTTTATTAATATCGTCTACAAAGTTTTTCTAAGTAATCGTTTAGTTTAAGTAATCTTTTCTAAAAACCGTTTGACATCGTCTGTCCACTTTAATTAATAATTAATTAGTTAAAAATATAAACTTGCACTTTTCTTGAGTCCCTGTGGAGACGACCTTAATTACCCGTACTTATTATAGTTATTTAAGTCTTAAATTAATTGTTTGAGTAGACCGCGACAGCCTACGTCACCTTGCAGGTTATGCTTGTTAATTAATAATGAAATGGCTGGCGGACTAAGTCAGCCTAGAAGATCAAAGCCTCAGTCAATTTGCGTGTGAACTTATGAAGAATATGTCTATAACGATCACAAAGAAGAGTTAATAGGGGCACTGGATTAGTAGGACTAGTTGTTATTTTCATATGTTATATAATAAGGCTATGGTGAACGAACTAAGATACTTACAACACTCACTATCTGTAACACCCCGGCTTAAGCGGAAACGCCCGTGACGTACAGATTGTTCAAAACATATGTGACACTGTTAAGTGACAATATTATCATTAATTAATTTACAAGTCAAGTACACATGTTTGCAATAAGGAATACAAGGAAAATATAAATACAATAAACATTTTGTCCATTTGTTTAAGTAACCTAAGTCTAGTGTTTTCATCAAACTTCATCCTCTAATAATGGTACATATAGCATATGTATAAAATAATGTCAACTATATGAATAGTTGGTGAGTTCACACAGTTTGATATAAATACGTAAATACCATACAATTCCATGAGCACGTGTAATCGAGCAAGTTAAGTCCTTTTCGGTTGGTAACAACCAACGTACTCGGATAATCGCGCAAGTAAGGTCCTTTCCAGTCGGTAACAACCAACATACTCGGATAATGATGCCCTCTTCCACTCATAACACAATGGTACAAGTGCAACGGGGGGCGTATGATCATACTTATTGAGGATACCACGTGTAAGTAAGTTCGAGCAAGTAATCAAGTAAACAGACAAGTCCATGTAACGAATTGTAGTTTGTAAATGGAATTGTTGTAAGGCCAAAAAGTTATGAATTTAGATATCAAATTATGAAATCCATTATTTATTCACGGTCAAGTTAATAATTAATGTTGGCAAGAAAACCGGACACGAAACGAGAGCTTCGGCACGCGCGTTTAGCTTCAACGGTGGAGATCTTCTAGAAACAACATGTTAGGCTATAAATAGGATTTGTATTTGTCATTTGTGTGTGTGTTTGTATGGTGTCTTCACCCACCCAAGGGGAGCTCACCTTGGGTGGGGTCGGTTCGTTTACTTAATATCTTAAATCTTTCAACCGATAACGAGATCGTTTTTATTTATATTATCGTTATATCATTTTGTTGGGTCGTTTGATTTCACCGCACCCGTCTCACGCGATTATCAAGAACAAAGCCGTTCGTTGTCGGATCCAGTTTCGAGACCTACAATTGTAAATATTTGAAGTTTGTAGGATACATATGCTATCCCCAGTAATAAAAGGGTAAAAAGGGGTGTGAGAAAATCATCTTGAAATTGAAGATAAACATTGCAATGAAAGCCGAAAGCATGATAACGAAATCGAAGCAACCGAAAGTGCATTAAAGAATCCGAAACGATTGAACTTCTCGAACTATAATTAAAACACAACAAAATCTAACTATCAGGATTGAAAAAGTTATATATATTTGGTTAATGGGATATTGTACTAATTTAATATATTTTATTAGCATTTTATGGCATTATTATATTTAACTTTAACAGAATTTATAACGAACTATAGTATTTTAATAGTATAACTTTAATAATCTAATATTAATATGGGAAAATTGAGGTACGGATTTTTATCGGAAATTTTATCTTTGAAAAACATCAATTACGTGTTATAAAGTTAACGAAGTAATTTTACCGAATTAAAGTTTAACGAATTAGAGTTTACGAATTAAAAGCTAACGGATTATGGATTAACGAAAGAAATATAATGAATCAATAGTTTAATGAATTTTAAAGTTATTGAATTAAATTTAATGCAACGGAAATTATAAACTCACTTGTAACGATTTAACGAATTTTAAAGTTAATAAAGTAACGAAAGAATAAATTAGTTGTAATGGTTTAACGAACGTAAAAGTTGGGTTTTAGTTAAAAGTTATAAAAGAATATAAAACTTTATATATTAAAGTTATAAAAAAAAACCAGATATAAGTAAAATTAGTTATAATAATAAAATATTAAAAAAAACAGAAACAAATAAGAGGCTAAGCAGATCTTTAACTATGTGTTTGAATAGCAAACACATCATTGACTATGTGTTTGAAGGCCTAATATATCTTGATTATGTGATTGGATGTCTAACACATTTTTTACTATGTGTTTGGCCTAACACATCGTTAACTATGTGTTAACTAACTAGGTGATTGGACTACCTAACATATCGCCGTTGATACATTAGAAGAGGGACAAATATGAAAAAACGATTTTAGAGGGACGAATTTAAAATCTCCCACCATTAAAGGGCTATTTTAAAAATTTAGCCAAAAGTTAATGTTCAGTCCCCTTTAGTCGTAGCACGTGGAATTGACATCCGCTACTTGTCCATCAATATATCATTCTCACTGACTCGTGGAATAATCTAAACAACGCAAGAAAATTAAACAATCTTAAGAAATAAAGTCCATCACGCAGTCGACTCACACGTAGAAATTTCTTCAATCTTGAGCTTAATTCACACGCTGATTTTTCTATCATCAACAAATGCACCGGATGACCATGCCGTACCTGTTCTCTTCTTTATCCCTTTTATTTTTACTAGTATCAGATTGTGCTGTTGCACTATTATTCAAAGATGGTGAAACCATTGTTTCTTCTGGGAATACGTTCGAACTGGGATTCTTTAGTCCCAGAAAATCCAAGAACCGATACTTGGGGATATGGTACAAAAAGATATCAGTCTGTACTGTCGTATGGGTTGCTAACAGGGACACACCCATTACCGACAACTCGGGTATGTTCAAGCTCAGTAACTATGGAAATTTGGAGGTTCTAAGTGGCAGCAATGCCATAGTTTGGTCATCCGAATCAACGGTATCTCGGGGGAGTAATAATTCGGTGGTGGCGGTGCTGCAGCTTCTGGATTCTGGAAATCTGGTTGTGTCTGAGAGGGATAACGAAAATAATATTATTTGGCAAAGTTTTGATCATCCTGGCGACACGCTTCTGCCCGGAATGAAAATCCAGAAGGACTTGATAACAGGAATAGGGCCAACAATGGAATGGAATTCTTGGAAGAGTCCTGATGATCCTTCTACAGGTTTGTATAGAAATATATTAGACACAAATGGATATCCGCAAATATTCGGGTTGCAAGGTCGAGATATAATATCAAGACTTGGACCATGGAATGGTCTTGGGCACAGTGGCCTTCCTATTGAAACAGAAAATTCAATGTACACCTCCAAGTTTATTGTTAATGAGAAGGAAATATATACTTCGTATGAGCTTAAAAGTTCGGTTCTTCAACGGATAATTTTAACATCGGATGGCAGGACACGGATGATGCATTGGATCAAGCGAACCCAAGAGTGGATTGTGTATGGGGATTTTAAAGTTGATAATTGTGATCTTTTTGCAGTCTGTGGTCCTTATGGAAGCTGCAACATTAACAAGCGTCCGCCGTGTACTTGTTTGCCAGGTTTTGAACCAAGCAGTCCAGAAGAATGGGAGGTGTCTGATTGGTCGAGTGGGTGTAAACGCAAAACGCCTTTGAGTTGTGGAGATGTGAATGCGGATGGGTTTCGCAAAATTACAGGAGTCAAAGTACCAGATACACGAAGGGCGTCGTATAATGTGAGTATGACGCTTGAAGAATGTGAAATCGCTTGCAGAATGAAATGCAATTGTACGGCGTATGCAAATTTAGATATCAGTAGCGGGGGAAGTGGATGTTTGCTATGGTTTGATGAGTTAATGGATATAAGAGAATATGATGCAGATGATCCTATTTACATAAGGATGGCTGCCTCTGACTTAGCAGGTAAACTTGTTTCTTCATTACCTTTTATATTTGACTACTAAAACTAGCTGACTGTTATCGCTTGCTAATAGAAGGTCAGCAGTTTGATCCCAACAAAACGAAAAGAATTGTCACCAGTGTCTTATCATTTTCATCAGCTGCACTGCTTCTGTGTTCAGTAGCTTATGCCTATCGAAAGAGAAAAAGCACGCTTCGAGTGAACGATCAAGGTAACCCAAATGAGCCATTTATGCATGTTTCTAATAGTATGGTTTTTACTATTCATGTAGTGTAGAGTAATTGGGTATATTTTTTTAGGGGACGTCGAATATGCCCTTGATAAAAAGAATACAAGTGTCCAGGCACAACTCCTTGGTGATATACCATTCATTTGCCTATATAAAGTAATGAAAGCCACAAATAACTTCAGTGAATCCAATAAGATCGGTGAAGGTGGTTTTGGTTCCGTTTACAAGGTAATTTGTTGATTCTTCCTTAAAAGAATTCTAAGCGTACGGAAAATTGCACTGAAAAATGTAAGTTAACTTTGATCTTTTAGGGTGTGTTGGAAGACGGACAAGAGGTGGCTGTGAAACGACTCTCAGGCACATCTCAACAAGGGATTGAAGAATTCAAGAATGAACTCATCTCTATTTCTAAGCTTCAGCACAGGAATCTTGTGAAGCTACTTGGATACTGCATCCATGGGAATGAGATGATTTTGATTTACGAGTACATGGTTAACAAATGCTTGGAGTCAGTTATCTTTGGTATATATGTCTTTATTTTGTAGCATTTTTTACCAGGATGACACATCAGTAGCACACAAAGTAATATTTCCAATTGCGCAGATGAAACAAGAAGTTCAATGCTTGATTGGCCTCAACGCTTTGGTATCATACATGGAATAGCTCGAGGCATTCTTTATCTACATCAAGATTCCCGCGTTCAAATTATCCACAGAGATCTCAAGGCAGGTAATATATTGCTGGATGGTGACATGAATCCAAAGATTTCAGATTTTGGTCTTGCTAGAAAGTTTGTAGGACATGACAGCATTGCCAAGACAAAGAAAGTGGTTGGGACATAGTAAGAACCTTCGAAATGTGATCCAATATATTACTAATAAAACCTTTCTCCAAAGAAAATGCAACTAATCTGTTTTTATTTTCATAATCCACTATGCTGCAGTGGTTATATTTCTCCTGAGTACGCGGTATACGGGCGTTTCTCTATAAAGTCCGACGTATTTAGTTTTGGTGTTTTGGTGTTGGAGATAGTGAGTGGTAAGAAAAACAGAGAATTCTCGCATGAAGATCATAGTGACAACCTTCTTGGACATGTAAGTAAATTTGGTGGCCTAAAATTTCAATATCGCAATTAACGCTTCTTTGAAACAACACCCTTTACTACAATATGAATTCTGGTCTGATGTAGGCATGGAGACTTTATAAACAAGGCAGGTCTATTGAACTTATTAATACATCTTCGCGTGCCTCATGTGTGGTCCACGAAGTAATACGATCAATTCACGTGGCGCTATTATGCGTGCAACATCATGCAAAAGATAGGCCAACAATGTTATCAGTACTTCTAATGCTCGTTAGTGAAAGTGATTTGCCCCCACCAAAACAACCTGCCTTTTTTCACAAAAGAGGAGAGTACCTGTAAACTTGAATCTGATTGCTCACTTGATGAGTACACGATAACACTATTGTTTCCTCGGTAGCAAGAAGATGTGTAATCATCAAAATGCATAGAAAGGCCTAAGGTGTGCTTCTTCCTCCAACATGAAATGTACAGTTCATCCTTAACACACTTAAAATGCATATCCTCATGTACGTTCTTAATCTATGTACTTCACTGATATTAATTTGAAACTGGTAATGGGAGAGAAAATGCTTACACTCACATATGATGTGCCCTAGACAAGTCAATTACCGGGTGGTCGATCATGAATCTACTTAAATTCGGTTTAACTACTTAAAAACAGGTTTCACCACCAGAAAATTGAGCTCTTGTGATAAAAAAAATCTATAAAGAAGATACATTATATTTCAGACTTGTTTAACCTAATGTGACCATGTTCGGGACATGAATATCCAAGATGACAGGGCTCGGTATGGACTAGGTAGCATCGGGTACAACCGACGCACATCAGGAGGGCAGTAGTAGTTTTGCCTGGCGTGGTGATTCAATAGCCACATCTAAATCCTTACTCAGAGGTCATTTGTGATGTGGAAAATATGATGTGGGTGCAGCGTGTCTATTCACCAGGGAACGGAAACCTGATACAGATTCTGTACAATATTGTGTTCTTAACCTAGCTTAATCATGGTTCATAAATTTTAGTGAAATTGTGATTTAAATGCAATGATTATATATGGACCTTATATTTGGCCTTATAGTAAGTTATGGGAAATCGTTGACCAAATTGTTCGTATTGGAAAGTCTAATACTGTGGCACTGAAATGATTTCCAACCAAAAAAAATATAGGCAAAATAGTGTGGGTAATGAAAGGAGAGACAAAAATAAGAATTGTGAAAAGGATTTATGGTTATATAAAAAACCCCTTAAAAACTTCAAAAAGTAATAATAAAAATCATAACTTAATATATAAATGAAAAACGGAAAAAATTAAAAACTAAAATGTTTCCTCGTCATTCCCGTTCCTCAAAAAACAACAAAAAGACACAATGCCGGAAATGAACAATTAATACAATGATAAATAAAAAAAAAGACATAACATATGACACAATATTGAGTAATATAATATAATATCAAGAAAAAAAACACAATGTTAAGAAAAAAAAATACACAATCAATGACGAAAATAAACACAAAACACAGTGATAAACAAAAAGACAATAATCTTTTTCACTCAAGATTGTGTCTTTTTCGAAGGTTTTTTTTCTTGAGAACGAGGAATATGGTGGAAACATTTTTGTGCTTTTACATTTTTTGTTTTTGTATCAAAATTTGAGTTATGGTTTTTTTATTAACTTTTTATTATTTTTCTTTTCAATGGGCTTTTTTTTTTTGCTACAAATCCTTCTCATTTTTTCCTCCTTTGTAGAATAACTTGACCCAAATAGTGTTTAAGAACTAAATTTTTTGTCAAAAGTGCTAGAATAGGTTTAAATTTAGTAAATTGTGACTTTTTTTATTTTATTTTTAGCAGCAAAGGTCCGGACACCTCGGATCACTCTGTTAATGAGATCACTCTTTTGTCAGAAATACAGAACGTTTGAACGTAATGACCCGACTCACCAACCCAGAAGGAAACATGCAACTTGGAAAATTCTCAGCTCAACCTCATGGAATGTGTGTGTGTGTGTGTGTGTATTGTTAGACCCATTTTGTTTATGTTAGTCTTTTGTATTGTATTTACTTCTCATGGGCCTTAGTAGTTCATTTTGTATGTAATAGGCCCAAGGGATATGGCCCAAGGGAAAAACTTGTTTCTAGCCCATTGGGCATTCTGGAAATGAAAACGTGCATGCTTCTCTATAAATAGGGAGCATGCCATGAGAAGAACATCCTTTTGCCAAAAATTATCTAACACATATATTTCTCTCTTTCACTTTCTCTCGTCTCTCTCTCTCTCTCTCTCACTCAACCCGAACATAATACTCATGATCCGAGACCTCTTGGTTGCTTAGTGTGATTTCCGCTAGCACAAAGTTCGGTTGATCCAAGAACGTTGTTAGATCTACCCGACTGGCCCACTAGTAACGGCAGTAGTTTAAGTTTATATCACCCAACACTTACTTGTTTGTCAAGCCTATCTACACATCAATGAATGACTTTGTAGCCTTTTGTTCTACTCTTTTCATGTGCAAGGATCATTACATACCAATGTACCATCACTTTCCAAAAGGTCGGATCAAATTCTTAATTGATTCTTAATTGAAAATTTTAAGTGTCCGACTCCCTCTGGTCAGGAGCTCCCTCTAAACAGGATAATTCTTTTTGATTTTTCTGAATTTTTACTTAAATAGGAATAAATATGAAACTAATATTATGTACAAAAATGAAAATCTTTTTGTTAAGTCAAGTGATTTGATTTTGGATTTTGTAAAAGTAAATTTAAAATCTTTTTGGTGAGTTAAAGTTAACTCATTTTCTCCCTCTAAAATTGTGACACATTGAAAAATATTTACAATTTTAAAATCTAAAGATAAAATTTACTCAAAAGAAATCATGCCCAATGACTCAACGAGAAACAAAAATCGGGCACAACAAAAAGCTTTGGTAAAGAGATCTGCAAAGTTAAAGTCAGTATGGACCCTTTTTATATCGACAAGCTTACGATCATAACAATCACGAATAAAGTGTATTCGGATGTCAATGTGCTTAGTCTTTGAGTGTTGGACCGGGTTTTTATCAATAGCAGCGGCCGCCTCATTATCACATTTAATCGTGGTTCCATAGAAATTCAAACCGCAATCCAGCAGCTGATGCTGGATCCATATCACTTAAGAGCAGCAGCTGGATGCGGCAATGTACTCGGCTTCTGCTATGGAGGTGGACACAGTGACTTGTTTCTTGCACTACCATGAGATCAACCGATCTCCCAGGAATTGACATCCACCCGATGTTGATTTTCTGTCCAAGTTGCATCCCCCACAATCATTGTCGGTGTAAGCATGAAGTTCCAAGGGAGATTCTTTTGGATACCAAAGACCCAAACGTGGTCTCCCCTTCAAGTATCTGAAAATACGCTTGACAGCCGTCATGTGGGATTCTCTCGGGTCTGACTTATATCTGGCACACTGATAAACAGGAAACATGATGTCCGGTCTGCTTGCAGTGAGATACATCAGTGAACCAATCATGGACCTATAGAGGTGTTGATCGGCTGGTTTTCCTGATGGATCAGGAGCGAGAACAGGTCGCGTAACGATTGGTGTCATGAAAGCAGTTGAGTCCTTGAATCCAAATTTCTGAACAATGTCATGAACGTACTTTTCTTGGTGTATTAAAGTCTCATCCTTCTTTTGCTCAACTTGTAAGCCCAGGAAGAAAGTCATCTCCCCTAAGGAACTCATTTCAAATCGCTGTTGCATAACCTCAGAGAACTCCTTGCACAGATTCTCATTCGTGGACCCGAAAATAATGTCATCAACATACACTTGAACAAGAATCAGATCACCTTTGACCTTCTTGAAAAAGAGAGTTTGATCGACGATTCCTCTCTTGTATCCATTCTTCACTAAATGATCGGACAGTGTGGCATACCACGCACGAGGTGCTTGGTGAAGACCATAAAGCGCTTTGTCAAGGCGGTAAACGTGATCAGGATAACTTGGATCTTCAAAACCAGAAGGGTTAATAGCTTCACCCTAGAAAATCAATGGTAGCTTGGAGTATGACAGCATTGTTCGAGCTGCTTCAACCAATGTGGGGTTTCTTTGTTCAGCCACCCCATTTTGTTCGGGAGTGTAAGGTGCGCTGAGTTGATGAAGAATTCCCTTGTTGTGACAGAATTCATTCATCACTTTGTTGCAGAATTCGGTACCATTGTCACTCCTGATACACTTCACCTTCTTGTCAGTTTGATTTTCAACAAACACAATAAAACTGAGCAGAAACTGTGTTGATTCATCCTTGTGCCCTAACAGAAATGTCGAACTGAAACGCGAAAAATCGTCAGTAATAACCAGACAATAGGCTTTGCGACCTATTGCCATTGGTTGAATTGGACCAAAGAGGTCCATGTGCAACAACTGGAGAATGGAATTAATGGAATTGATAGTCTTGGGTCTGTGAGGGAGTTTGTGTTGTTTGCATTTAGAGCAATATAAACATTTTTCAGCACAATGAAAAGATTTTACAGGTAAGCCCCTCACATGGTCACCTTTAACCAACTTATTCAAGTTTTTAAAGTTGACGTGACCCAAATGTCGATGCCATAATGATGAATCGTTCTCCGAGGCCTTGGACATCAAACAAGACGCAGAACGCATGGAGTAATTGCTTCTCGTGTCCAGAATGTAGGCATTGTTGTGCCTCGGAGTAGGAAACATTATCCACTCTTTAGGGACTTCAAAACCTGGTTTCAATATAAGACATTCATTTTCTATAAATAGGGTTGAGAATTTCTTATCACAAATTTGAGAGACGCTAAGCAGGTTGTGGTTGAGCTGTTCCACCAGATTGACCTCATCGAATGTCAAAGTACCATTCGAGAGCTTCCCTTGTTTCGTTATTTCTCCTCAAATGTCACCAGGAAAGGAAACGTGTCCACCATCGAATGGTTTGATGTCAAACAACAGCGACTCGTCTCCTGTCATGTGTCGGGTGCAGCCACTGTCTAAGTACCAAATACTATTGACAGGCCTTCCAGGCTAACCCTATACACACGAACAACCAGTTAGTGGAGGGTTTCTCGAGACGCACTTGTCTTTGGAAAATTAAACACAAAATCACCAAGTTTAATTTTATGATTTCTGAAAATGTATTCTTTTAGTGAATCAGAATCTGAAGAGCAATCCCTCGAGGAGCTTGAATTATGATTTCCTCGGTTTTGAAATGTTTTTCTGGATTGATTTCGTTTTGGTTTAGGCTTAACCACAAAGTCTTCTTGATTTGCCTTAGTGAAAACCTTTGAAGGGTTCTTGGGCTTTTCAGCTTCAGACCCCTTTGCTAACCGCCTCCGTTCCCTTGGGGTTAGCCAGAAAGGTTTCTTGGGTTTGTCAGTTCTTTTGGGTCTGAAATCCGTCTCACTGGCTGAAGTGTGAGTTTGGTTAGGCATTTTCTTAGTTTGAGCAGGAAACTTAGGAAATGTCTGACCAAACTTACTTCTTGAATCTCTTTGTTTCTTGTGCTAGTTTTTGCAATGTCTTGCAAGATAAGACGGATTGCCACAAACAAAGCAACATTTTCTTTGGCTGCTTTTATAGATATCTTGGTCACTGAGATATGTGGGATATGGTGATGCAGTTGGGTTAACATGTCTATAACTTGTATATGTCTGATAATGATGAAAATTTGAAAATTTTGAAGCAAAATAATTTGAATGTCTAGGTTTCTGTTGAGAATAATAATAGTCACTATCAACCTGATCATAATATTGAGAACTGTTGTTATAATAAGTACTTTGAGAAAATGAAGTTTTCTTTGGTGGCACATATTTACAGGAAGTGCTTGGTTTTTCATTTTCAAAACTAGATTTCTCTTTAGTCAAGGTCTCAAAATGATGATCAGTTGATGAGCAGCGAGGACTGTTCTGTTCATCAACCTTAGCTTCGATTGTTTCATCAAAAATAGTTTCAAATTCTGAATCAGATGAAGAACATTCACTTTCATTATAATCATTTATACAACTGTCATCACTAGATGTTTCACAAAATACAGCTTTTGATCCTAACATTAAACTTCCTAACATTGACTCACACACTTTATTACAGACAGGATTGTTAATCGTTTTTGTTAGACCCACATAAGACTCAAAACGGGGTTCTAACTCTCCTTTTGGCTTACAACCCTGGTTAACCTTTCCACATTCACCATTTATATCACCTGCTACACAAGACATGTTGACGTTAGACTTATCAGATGATGGAATTGGAGCAGTTGATGGAGAGGCGGCAGGAACGAATTTCACTGGTTTTGGTACTTTACCAATCCCATAAGCCATCTCTTCATCAGGAGAAGTATTATAGCTAAAGTAGGGCAAACTAGTATAATTATCATTCATTGGTAGAGGCACCGCTGAATAATCATATCCTAGCCCCGATTTAACTTTAGTACTTCTTTGTGCTCCGATAATATCATCCAATTGCTCAGATGATGCTTCAAATCTTTCAACTTGTTTTTCCTTTCTCTTTTAATCAGAAGCATCAAGTTTCAATTTTTCAATTTCATCTTTTAACTCACTAATTATATTTTTATAATAGATGACATCTTGCTCCTTAACAAAATTTTTAAGTTTAAGATTTGCTACATCATCATGGTGAGTTTTTATCTTTTCAACATAAATCTTGTCGGATTTGACATTTCAGCATTTAATTGACGAAGTTTTGCATTTTCTTTCAAAAATTCGTCCTGAAGATATCTATAATACGTAACCTTATTTATACAAGCTTGAGTGCAAAGATTGTGATTTACCTCATCAATGGGTGATTCATCAGAACTTGCAGCTGTGGATGAGGATGCTTCATTGTTTGTCGTGAAAGCCATGCCTGCCATGTTGAGGGGATTCTGCAACTCTTGGAATTGATCATCCCAATCCGTGCCAACTTGGACCTCCGTTTGAGAGACAAGGGACCTTGTGTTTGAACTTGAACTTGTGTGGATGATTACCAATTCTTGGAGCTGAGCTGCTTGGCTTATGCACCTCATGCTTCTTTCCGGCAGCTCTGCTGTTTTCTTCCTCAGTCACCTCGGTCACACGAATATCATTTGCTGGCTTTGACGGATTCGTGCATTCTCTCGAAAAGTGACCCATCTCACCGCAGTTGTAGCATCGTATCTTTGACTTGTCAAACCCGATCCTCTTCCTGTCTAAATCCTTGAAGCTATCTTTCCCATACTTCTTCATGAAATTTGTGGCTCTGTGCACGGCCATTACCATTTGGTACTTGATATCCATATTTTCGAGATCCTTTTGATTGATGTCTCTCATATCACCTATCTCGAATTGTGGTGGCAACAGATTTCCTTGCATCAATTCTTCATGGCTTGACAGAAAAGCATGAACGATTAAGATGTTTGAGTCATTCAGCAATGGTAGTGCTTCACAGTAGTTGGAGTTTTTGCTTGGTTGATTCTTTGATAACGATGAAATTCCATGGGCTTTCAATGCTTGCTCAACTGCCTTCTGAAATGTGCTAGACTCAGATGATCTAGATTGACTTCCCGTTGAGATGAAGGCAGTGGTTTGTGGAGGAACACTTGAGGTGTACTTTGGAGTGTTCACGGGGTACACATTTTGCTGAGTTGTGCTGATAAAAGCAGTTGGCATTGAAGATGCAGTACTCACCCTAGCTTGATTCAGAGAACTCAAATGATTGTTCATTCTCATTTGCTCGTCCATCTCAAATGACTTGATAGTAGATATCAAATCATTGTTTGTCATAGCATTCAGATTGGTGGTTCTCTTGATTGTGATTGTATTTGTACTCCAACTATAAGGCAATGAATTCATCAACTTGTGATTGACCTCAGAGTTGGTGATGTTGACACTTGCAGCTCTTATTTTCACCATTAGCTTCTCAAATCTCTTCACCAGGTCCAATACAGCTTCACCCTGACGATGATTGAACATATTAAACTCTTCTTTCAACAGGGCTTTCTTGTTTTCCCTAATCTCAGCATTGCCCTCTATCTCCTCAACAAGTGCATCCCACAAACCCTATGCACTTCTGTGTTCATGTAAAGTCTCAGTGATCTCATTTGAAAGACAAACAGTCAAAATGAGATATGCCTTCTTATCTTGTGCTAACAGGTCCCTATCATTTTGATCATAATTTTCAGGAGCCTTTAGTTGTTCCCCAGCTTGTGTAACAGTCACGGGAACATGAGGACCTTGTTCAAAACATCTCAACAAATCAGTTTCAGTCAATGAGATATAGTTCATGAACCTCCATTTAAAGTCAGCAAAATTATCATCTAGGGTCATGTACTTTGGAGGTTTTTGAGGTGTTCCCACTTGGTTTTCCAACAATAAATACTCCTTTAACAGCTCAGAATCAGTGCTAGCCATGATCTTAGCAGTTTCAAACACTTAACAATCTTCAAACAGTTCAAAAATCAATACAGACAACTTTTTCACGCGAAAAAGTGTCTCAAGCGAAGCGAAAAGTAAGCAAAGCGAAAGGACAAGCGAAGCGAAAAACTGTGCGAAGAGAAAAACTGAGCGAAGCGAAACAGCAAGCGATGCGAAAATCCAGGTGATGCGAAATCTCGAGCGATGCGAAAAACTAAGCGGTGTATAGGTTCCCTTGACGGATCGCACGAGATATCTCGATCAACTCAGGTGCGGAATCCCTGCGTAGATCGTTACGAGTATAGAACACGAATCACACGAACACACGAAACGAACACACGTTATATAATAACTCAAACACGTGATGTAATATCACTGTTACAGACACACGTTATAGCTCTCGTAACAACTCGAACAAACTAACACAAACAACTGATTAACCACAAACAGCCGTAACATAGGACTATTTACACACGACAACTTCACCTGGCATGTTCAGGCGAAGTTGTCCATAACTTCGCTTGACTAACAAGTTCGCCTAGGCGAACTTGTTAACAACTTCGCTTAAGACATATATAAAACATAATTAACATTACAGACTCGATTACAGACACTAGACTATGAACTACTGACATTATGCACCAACAGACTCCCCCTTGGCAGTAGCTTCATGTCTTGATCTTCAAGCACGTGTCTTGTAACCTTCAATCTCTTTGTCTTCATGCATGTACTCCTTCTCTCACACATACCGTGACTACTCGCTGATATTTCCTCGCTTCGTCTTTCCAAGCAGGAATATAAAATATCTTCTTTTCATTTAACAACTGCAGATCAGCTTTCGATAAATTAACAAGATGCATCGGATCATACACTCTTAGCACTTCTTGTTCGTCTTCGTCTTCCATCACGGCTTCAGCAGTCTGGCAATCAACATACCACCATTTAAGGTTCTTCAACACATCCTTGGGCATTGTCTTCATCGGCACATCTTTAAGACACCGAATCGGTTTGTACTTCATCACCATCCAAGGTTTGCCATCTGCTCTCATTCCCCTTTCTTTATCTTCCACTAGCTTTCAAACTTCTTCTCTTTTATACTCTCTTTCCATACAATTTTCCCAATGACTCTAGCCATATTATCGTCATTTCGATTGATTAACCCCAATCTGGCTAAGTCTTTCACTTCACATTCCGGCAGTGTATTCAACGACCTTAACATTCTTTTAAAATACTGAACGCCGTCATACCGTTTAATCACAAAGAGCTTCAACTGCTCATCATAGATCCAACAAATAATCCCTTTCTTCGCTTCAGCATAGCCTTTAATATTGTAACTCTTCTTAAACATTGTAGGGACCGCCGGTTTCTTCGTTTTGACGAACCACTGAGCATAGCCTTCCTTCCACCTAGGCTGCTCTTCCCATTCAGTCTCATCGATTACTGTCTCATTACCCATATCTGCTTTCTCCACACCTGGAATGTCATGCTCCACATTCTCTTCTACTATTTCACCTTCTTCAACATCTTCTTCAATCACAATCTGAGCGCCAATCTTCTCAATCTCCTCAATTGGCAGCACATCATCATCAAACAACACATCATCACTAAACATATCATCATCTAATTCTTTCAAAGCATCAATCACATCATCTCCCATTTCTTCATCATCAACCATCACCACTTCATCACCACCAGAACTGCCAGCCGCACCTGCAGACTCCCCCTGAGCTGTGGAAGTCCCAAGAGCTTGAGTAGTTCTTGGCAACTCACCACCTGCACCTTTCGATGCATTGGGATCATCGTCTCTGTCATTCTTCTTCTTTGTCCTGAGCTCGTCGCCTTTACAGCTCGTCTCCCCTTGAGATGCCAAGAACTCCTTCATAGCATCTATAATTTTCCCATGTTCAACCAGGAGGGACGACTGTAGTTGATTCTCTGTTACTAGGCGCTGAATAGCCTGGGTCTGGACAAGATTCACCCTTGATTGTTCTGCCACGACCAGCTCAAGTGCAGCTATTCTCTCCGAGTCTGAGAGGGTTGCATTGAAATCAAACCTCATGTGAGATGTGTCTTGAGTATACTCTGCAGGGATTTCGAATGAAACCGGGACATCAGAAGCAGCTGTGGACGTAACCGCAGGTGGTATCGTGACCGACAACCCTGCAGTTGCAACGACTGTCGACTCAACAAATTGTGCAACCACCTCTGAAGGAGTAAGCGTTGGAGGTGGTAAAGACACAATCTCCGGAGTCGTCCTCTGGAAAGTAGTAGATGGAATGCCGAAAGCTGATGATGTAGCCACCACGGGAACATCCGCGGCGCTTAAACTTGTGACCGTTAGTGATGTAGGAACAATCGACATACCTGACAGTGCGGGCGGAGCGAAACGTACAACTCTTGAAGTCTCTCCAGCTCCCATACCTGCACCTGTCCTTTCCCGTCTTGAACGTCTAATCAACTTGTGAATATCCTCTTCTTCTTCTGACTCACTATCATCATCTGTCCTCTTTCTCTTCCCAAACGTCCTCTCTTGAGTCACCAACATCCTTCTCGCATCATCCATAACATCATCAAGATCTGAGTCAGCCACCGTCGTAGCTGCTCTAGTAATACGCACAGTCGAGACACGTTCAACTGGGATCTGGACGTTCTCCTCTGGATCCACCCGATCCATATCGAAGAATCCTTGACCTCCGAATTCTGCATCAAGGTCCACTTCCTCCTCCGGTGACACAACAGGAGCAGTAGGTATAGCTTGAGATGCTCCTGCCTGTTGTGGTGCCGGGTCTCTGAACTCATCCCCACGAGCTGGCACATACCCCGGGTTTATTAAGTACCCAAAGAGTGGAGTATGCCTTGGACGCAGTTCAGGCTTGCTCCTCGCACTGGATGTTCGGCATTGAGCGAAGATACGTTTGCTCACACTCTCCACGTATCGTATTGGACGTCGTTGAGGCAACGTGGGAGCAACATGATTCAAGATCATCTGAATGAATCTTGGATACATGATGAACCTCTCACGGGTCATCGCTCTTCTCTGTCTATCGATCTCGTAAAAGACCATCTGACTAAAGCTATAACGTTTGTTATAAGTCAGAGCAGTCATTGCTGACTGCATGGTCGCACCCATACCATCAGTCCCCGCCTTCCTCCCAGACATGCAGACAATCATTACGTGCATGAGGAAGCGCCACTGATCAAGTAGGAAACCCTTCCTCCGTTGTGTATCGCCCAATGGACCAGAATAGCCCATTCGTAGAAATGCTCCATCGCGGAACGGAGCAACAAACTCTGTAGGGTCATCCCTAGTCTCCTCTCCAAAACGTAAAGCCACCCGAATTTGTTCAGGCGAGAACTGAACTTCTTGATTGTTGACGGTTGCTCGCATAACCGGGGCTCAACGCGGCAATCGTATTCCACTGTCTGCCAAAAATCCTCAATATTGGGTAAGGAAATCGGCAGAGTAGTAGTGATTGCGTGGAATATCCTCGAGCGAAGGAGGAATGTGATTATCTCGCGGTAATCCTCAACACCGCTCGCTTCCGGGTCTAAGGTGATATACATGTTGTGACCCGGGAAGAATTGCCTCTGATTATCTCCGTCATCTCCTCCAGCACCTCCAGCACCGGCAACAGCAGCCATATCTGCAACAAACGAACCAAGTTAGATAAACGTTAAGGCATAACACAAGTTCGCTTGTTACCATGAGCGAAGTTGTGATAAAATCTGTATAGGCGAAGTTAAAGTTGGGGCGAAGTTGGGAACAACTTCGCTTCATCTTTAAGTTCGTCTAATAACTAATAAGTAAAAAATATCCAGGCGAAGTTAATGATAACTTCGCCTCACCACAACGTCGCCTCAGGCGAAGTTACGGATAACTTCGCCCAAATCGTAAGTTCGCCTGAATCTGAATCGGCGACAGTAAGGATTTCGAACGACGTGCAGTTGACGATTTCAACGATTGTGGATTCCGTAAAACTCGATTTTATGATGGTCTAGACGTTCAGGTTGTTCACAACCACGTAAAAACAAGTTTGAAACCGGGTTTAAGGATCGAACGTCCGAGGTCACTAACCGGTTGTCGAAACAACCTAGGATTAACAACATGAACATCGATTATAAGATATAAGAACCCAAACACACCTTTAAATCGGTTTGAAATCGAAGAAAGATAACAAAGATGAATCGACAGGTAAGATCGCTAAGTTCGCTAGTAAATCGGAGAGTATAAGTTCGCTGATTTTGAAAGTTATGAAAAGTTTGACCTTAAAAATTCTTTATATAGGGTCAGAGATTATACAGGCGAAGTTAAGGATAACTTCGCCTAGGCGAAGTAATGCACAAGTTTGCCTGTTTAACCACTTCGCCTATATTTACTAAATCAAACCTTATAATTCGAACATTTTGCAATTAACCCCTATAGTTTGAACATTTTGCAATTAAGTTTTAAAAACTTCCCTTTAAGAATTAAATGACACGATCAGGTCCAAGTAACCAGATATAAAATCATAAAACTACCTAAGTACGAAAAACTTTTAAAAATTAAAGTACAAGGGATCAAATTTCAGTCTCGACAGGGACTACTACGTTTTAGAAAAGATCCGAACAGGAATCATACTAATTACGTGACTGTCACAAAGATCCGTATTTAGCTGTATTATGACATAAAGAAACAGGTTGTAAGCAGGTAAATAACTTAAGATGGTTTTCATCGTTTCTGTGATACGAGTTAGGTTCAATTATGCCTCAAAATTTAAGTGGGCAACAACTCAGAGATTATGATGCCTCCTATATATTCTCAAAGCGTATTTGGCTTTCCCAAGTCACCCCGAATTGACCTCGACCCATAGTGTCTGATTAAGTTTGTAAGTACTCTTCATCTGCTTCCCGTTCTCTTTCTTACTCCATGATTGAGAAGTCTTGACATTTCAGCTATAGAATGTTTCAATAACTCCTAAATTTTTTTTTTTTTATGATAAACATTTACATAGACTTCAGAGTAGTAAACAACTGCAAGTCCCGAATCTGGATCACTGCAGTTTCTTCACACACTATCTTTGCGGGAATCAGAACACTTACGGGCTCGTGTATGACTGGGTAATCGCTTTTCTGCCTATCATTCGGAAAGATATATATGAAGACATGCAAAACTCTTAAGGAGTTTCCACGTAAAATCGAGTAGATTTAGTTTGTATCACATCTACTTTTACGCACCATAAAAAGCTACCATGACATACAATGACTGTCCTAAAGCCTTTTAAGCCTAATAACTTCACTAGTTAAGCCCACAGAATCAGCATATCTATCATTTTCCAAGGTTGGATCAATTTTCTGTTAAACATAGCAAACGAACTTCTTACGAAGTAGTAGACTTGAAAAATAATTTCATTTCCCTTTAAAAAATTTTAACATTAATCGCCCCGACCAAAACAAAGTCTTCAGGTAAACGGCTATCCCGAAGATCCAATGGATCAGCTGGACCGACCACATACTAGTATGTGTCCTTCTAACTAAGTATGATCGACTAATTTTAAGCGAAAGAATGAAAACTCATCATAAACCGCCCCGGTCACTTTCAGTCATCTGGTTAATGGCTATCCGCATATTCTACAAGTAGAAATGAGGACCAAACATATCCTAAGACATGTCCTTCAAACTGAGGTAACCGACATAATTTTAAGCGATAGTGACTTTTTTTTTTTTTAATATAACATGAAAAGCATGGTTACTCGGGATTGATCATCCCATTCAGCTCGATAAGGTTTTGAAATCTTGTTTTGTCAAACGCTTTAGTATATAAATCAGCGAAATTATCAAGCGTATCCACCTTTTCAAGCACAATCAGTTTCTTCTCAGCACAATCCCGTATAAAATGATGACGTATGTCAATATGTTTAGTTTTACTGTGCTTCACGGGATTGTTAGTTACTGAGATAGCAGCTGTGTTATCAATGCAAATAGGAGTAAGCGAGAAATTCAGACCATAGTCGCGCAACTGTTGTTGAATCCAAAGAACCTGGGAGCAGCAGTTGGATGCTGCCATGTATTCTGCTTCACAGGTTGAAATTGCGACTGAAGTCTGCTTCTTGCATTGCCACGACACCAATCTGTCACCAAGAAACTGACATCCTCCAGTTGTAGACTTCCGACTCTGATTGCACCCTCCATAATCAGAATCTGTGTAAGCGACTAGCTCCAAGTCTCCTTCTCTTGGGTACCACAACCCCAGCTTCGGTTTGCCCTTGAGATACCTCAGTATCCTCTTCACACCCTTCAGATGAGATTCTTTTGGGTTTGCCTGAAAGCGTGCACAAAGATAAACAGCAAACATTATATCAGGCCTAGAAGCAGTTAAGTACATTAAAGAACCTATAATAGCCCGATACTGAGTTGGGTCCACATCTGCATCACCGTCTGACTCAGCACCCAATTTGTGATTGACGCAGATTGGAGTGTCGAATGGAGTGCTGTCCTCCATCTTGAAGCGTTTGAGCACATCATGGACATACTTGGTCTGATGAATGAACATCTCATCCTTCTTCTGATCAACCTGCAATCCTAAAAAGAAAGTTAGTTCACCCATAGCACTCATTTCAAACCTTTTCTTCATGACAGCCTCAAACTCCTGACACATGGAGACTTTTGATGCAGCAAAGATAATGTCATCCACGTAGACTTGCACCAGCAGGAAGTCGCTTCCTTCTCTCTTGAAGAACAACGTGCTATCAATCTTCCCTCTTTCAAACCCATTTTGAAGCAAGTAATCTGATAAAGTTGAGTACCAGGCACGAGGTGCCTGATGTAGTCCATACAACGCCTTGCTTAACTTGTACACGTGGTCAGGAAAGTCTGGGTCAGGAAAACCCGGAGGTTGCTCAACATACACTACCTCATCAACTTTCCCATTTAGGAACGCACTCTTCACGTCCAACTGAAAAACCTTCATCTTCTTATAAGCGGCAAATGCCAAAAACAGTCTAATGGCTTCCAATCTTGCCACAGGAGTGAACACTTCATTATAATCAATCCCCTCTTGTTGATTAAAACCTTTAACGACTAGCCTCGCCTTGTTTCTTATAATAATCCCTTTCTCATCTCTCTTGCACTTAAAAACCCATTTTGTGCCTATCGCATGCACATTCTTTGGTTTTTCAACCAAAGTCCAAAATTCCATTTTCTTGAATTGAGCCAACTCTTCTTGCATAGCTTCGACCCACGAGCTGTCCTTGAGAGCCATTTGATAATTCTTCGGTTCAATTTGGCTGATAAAGCAGGTGTACAAGCATTTGTTGATTATGCCTGTCTCCTTAATGCTTGTGTAAGCACAGGTGTGCTCATTCAAGCTACGTCTTGTTTGTACACCGGAGGACACATCACCAATCACATTCTCCAAAAGGTGATCTTTATGAATTCTCGTGGTCGGAACAGAACCGACATGCAGATTGTCTTCCAAGTTATAAGAGAGCTCGTCAATGATTGTTTCTTGCTGAGAGTGAAACGGATTGAAAAATTCTTCTTCAGTCGAGGCAGCAGGGGTATTGACAGCATTTGATGAGGAAGGTTGACATTTATCAAACAGCTGTCTTTGCACTAGATTTTCTTCCTCATCAAGGATCATCTTCGTAGCAACTCTTTCTTCTTCTTCTGCACTATCCAAAAACGGTATATTAAAAGACTTAAAAAGTCTATCATAGTCGAAAAACTCAGCAGGTCCGTTGCTCGGTTTTGGCAGTTGGTAACTTGTGATATCGGTGTTACACACCACCTCAACCTTGCTGGTCGATGTATTAAAGACACGTCTGTTGGGAGTCTCAACAACATAACCGACTAAGATTCCTTCATCGGCTACTTCACCAAATTTAGAATTTGTCTTTAAAATCGAACAAGGGGACCCGAATGGTTCAAGACCACTCAAGTTGGGCTTCCTCCCATGCATAAGCTCATAACACGTTTTATTAAGTCGTTTAACCGTCAAGACTCTATTGAGGATATAGCAGGCTGTAGCAACAGCTTCAGCCCAGAACACCACAGGAAGCTTTGAATCAGCCAGCATAGTTCTGGCTCCTTCAATTAATGTTCTATTCTTCCTTTCAGCCACTCCATTCTGTTGCGGTGTATACGGAGCGCTGTATTGGTGTTCGATCCCTTTCTGAAGGTAGAAGATCTCCATCTCAAAATTCTTGAACTCCGTTCCATTGTCACTCCTGATGAACTTAACCCTTTTATCCATAACGTTCTCAACTTTGGTAATCAAATTCTTCACCATCTGAGCCATTTCATCTTTTGATTTCAGGAAATATACCCACGAATATCGTGAGTAATCATCAGTGATCACCAAGCAATAAGAAGTACCTCCTAGACTTTTTGCATTCACGGGACCGAAGAGATCCATGTGAAGCAATTCTAGGGTACTGACAATTGAATTGACTTTCTTGGTGAGATGGGATTTCTTGTGCTGCTTTCCCTTCTTGCACGCTATACATTTATCTTCAAAATTGAAACTCTTCAAGGGAACGCCCAGCACAAGTCCATTCTTGACAATGTGGTTCATCTTCCGAAGATGAATGTGCCCCATTCTCCTATGCCACAATTCGGACTCCGATTCGCTCGCTTTTGTCATAAGACATGATTCTTCCGTGGCCATTTCAGTCGACCTCATATCCATAACATACGTATTCCTCTCACGTGGAGCTTTCATCACAATCCACTCCTCTGATATCTGAAAACCAGGTTGCAACACAATCGCCTCATTCTTTGTAAAATGTACGGTGTACTCCTTATCACAGATCTGCGACACACTCAGCAGATTGTGCTTCAATTCTTCTACAAAGTTAACTTTCTCCAATGTCATCTTTCCGTTCGACACCGTTCCCATTCCTGTAATCTTGCCTCCACTTTCACCGGCAAAGCTCACTCTTCCTCCTTGAACAGGTTTCAAATCGTGTAACAAATATTTGTTACCCGTCATGTACTGGGAACAGCCGCTATCCACAACCCAAAGATTGTTGGCAGCCCTGTTCAACTGTTCCTGCACAATAAAGCAAAAGATTAGAATCTAGGGACCCAAGACCAATTGGTCTTGGATCTATACATCTCAAACTTTGGCTTTCCAAAGTTAGTCTCTGGATAATTCCTGTAAGTCCTATTAGGATATCTCCTTGAAGATTGATTGTGAGGCCTTCCAAACCTTTGTGAATTGAAAGAATTATAGCTTGTGGTTTGGTTATTAGCAGTGTAAAACTGAGATTTGTTTCTATGAAAACCTGAATTAGTCACATTTTTGAATTTTGAATGGTTTTCATTTTTAGCAGCATGATAATTACTATTAGGCTTATTCTCAGTTTTAGTAGGCCTTACACCTCTGAATCGCTGCTTCAGAGGGCAATCTGCAACTAGGTGCCCTAATTGATTACACCTAAAACAACACCTATGCTCAACCTTTTTATCAACCGGTGTTTCAGATGTCGAGGCTTTATTACCGCCCGTTCGTCTCACATATGGTGGGACGTACGGGTTTAGTGGAGTACTCTTTTTATTCGTCTTATCTTTCTCTCCACCATTGGGTAATACCACCTCCTCTTTTGCCTTACCAGACTCGGATGACTTATCCGAATCCGATGAGACTGGACTTGGATCAGAAATTTTAACACTTGAAACAGGCGAACTTGTCTCGCCTCCACTAACATTTGGTTCTTTACAAGTTACTTTAACTGGTACTGTCTGAGCAACCTCAAAGTCAACAGATTTCTGAACACTAGGGTTAAAAGTGTAATTGTGATTATAAGGTGGTGGAACCTCATGATAACCGATTCCTCCTCTCTTAGCAGAGGAACCTTGATCACTAACAAGGTGATCAAGAATAGCAGAGGAATTTCTAAACTGCTCTAGTTTTCTATTCAGTTCCACCACTTTTACCTGGTGATCAGCAATCTGTTTTTCTCTATCAGCAATTAGTTTGGTTTTTTCTTCCAAAACTTCATAGCTTAAATCAATCACTTCAATTTTTTCAGCAAGTTTTGTTTTTAGACTTTTAACATCTTTTTCACAAGCTTTTATTTTGACTTTATAGCTATTTTCTCTTGCTTTTGTAAAATGATGATCTTCTTTTAGGGTTTTAAATTCAGCATCCAACCTAACATACTGATCGGTTATAGTTGCTAATTGCTCAGACAAGTTTTCACATTTAGAACATGTAGGTTTAGAACATACCTCGGAGAGCTGGTCTTTAACATCTGCCATGAAAGCTTTTTCTTCTCCGGTAACCTTCTCACTTTCTTCAGTTTCAACCTTCGCCAAATTTGCCTGCTCAAAAGTTTCTTTAGAATGCAGGTTCCAGTTGTATTCACCATCTTCTCTGGACATCATGGCACTATAATCTTTTCTACCCTCATTATGCTGTGTAGACTTTCCTTGACCACGTTCTACACGCTCATTCCTGCACTCCTTAGCAAAGTGGCCGTTTTGCTAACAGTTGTAGCATCTCACCTTCGTCTTGTCAAACCCTGGCTTTCCACCGACAAACTTTCTTCCGGTCTTTCTCATAAACCGCTTCACTCTTCTTACGATCATAGCCATCTGCCATTGCAGATCCATTTCCTCCAGATCATCAGCATCAATCTAGTCATAGTCTTCATCCAACATAGCTGGATCAACAATCTTCCCTTGAATGTAGTTCTCATAGGAAGCAATAAAAGAAGCATAGAGACCAAACTGCTCTTCAGCAGACTTGACACTCATAGGCATCTTGGAGTAGTTGTTGCTGGGAATACTTGGAGAGCAACTACTCTTGCTTACCTGGGGTTGAGAACCACTCGATCCACCTGCTACATAGCAAACATCACCATTTGTGTTGACTGACACATGACCCTCATGTGATGAGTTTGCGCCCGACTCTCCCTTCGAGTAGTAGGCAGCAGATTCAGTCTTCGATCCTAGTGTTGACTTTAGGTCCATACATACCTGGATCTTGAACCTGATCCATAGGTGTCTCCTTTCTGACCATATTAAGCTCAAAGGTTCGGAGCTTGTTAACTGCCGTTTCTAGATCATATGTGGGAAAGTCTTTGTCTTCCCTCATCAGCACAGTGTACATCTCCCATTTTGGTGGGAGAGCATCTAGAAGCTTCTCAACTATTTCTTCTTCTCGGTAGGAAATTGAATAGTTGCTCAATTCAGTCATCAGATGGTAATATCGAGTGATAATATCATCTAAAGATTCATTCTTCAAATACTTGAAGACTGAGAACTGGGTTTTGAGCAATTTTATCTTTGAAGCACGGATTCCTACATTCCCTTCAAATCTGTTCTCAAGAGCTTCCCAAAGCTCTCTTGCTGACGTGTACTTTCTAAACGTATGAAGGATCTCTTGTGGAAGAGCCATAGTAATAGCAGCATGAGCCTTGCTCTCGGCCTCATACATCTTTTTCTCTTCTTCTTCCATTTTGCTATACTTTTTGATTTGATCACGACCTTCATACTCCATAACTGGTGGAATATAACCATCCTAGATGCATACCCACATCTTCGCATCTTGGTATTTGACGTATTGTATGAACCGATCCTTCCATGCAACGAAATCGGTTCCCTTCATCAATCTTGGGGCCTTAGTAGCTGACCCTGCTTCAACTTCCATCTTCACTAACTCAGAGATGTTAATCGACGACATCTTTCCCGAAAAGTAAGAAACCCGAAAAAAATCAAAAAATTTTCTGAAAAGTACTGTAGGCGAAGTTACGGATAACTTCGCTTAAGCCTTAACTTCGCCGCTGATTAACTTCGCTGAAGAACTTCGCAGATGATTAACTTCGCTTAAGGTAAGCGAACTTAGGAGGTAGGCGGAGTTGTAGAGACTTCGCTGAGTTAGGCGAACTTGAGAAGGTAGGCGAAGTTGTGGATAACTTCGCTTAACCTTATATCTTCGCCGAAACCCTACGTATCCTGACGGCAACTTCGCCTGATGAACACGGACGTTTTTGCAGATCTGAAATCTGGATTTTACGAGGTTTTTGACGGTGCAAAGGCTTGAATACGATGGTAGGAGGTAAGATTGACTCAAAAACACAGAAAACACGTCCCGCGAATAGTCGAAACGGAACGATTTCTACACCCGCGTGAATATCCCGAACGACACAATCGAGCAAATGCTCTTATACCAATTGTAGGTTCCCTTGACGGATCGCACGAGATATCTCGATCAACTCAGGTGCGGAATCCCTGCGTAGATCGTTACGAGTATAGAACACGAATCACACGAACACACGAAACGAACATACGTTATATAATAACTCAAACACGTGATGTAATATCACTATTACAGACACACGTTACAGCTCTCGTAACAACTCGAACAAACTAACACAAACAACTGATTAACCACAAACAGCCGTAACCTAGGACTATTTATACACGACAACTTCGCCTGGCATGTTCAGGCGAAGTTGTCCATAACTTCTCTTGACTAACAAGTTCGCCTAGGAGAACTTGTTAGCAACTTCGCTTAAGACATATATAAAACATAATTAACATTACAGACTCGATTACAGACACTAGACTATGAACTACTGACATTATGCACCAACAGACTCCCCCTTGGCAGTAGCTTCATGTCTTGATCTTCAAGCACGTGTCTTGTAACCTTCAATCCTTTGTCTTCATGCATGTACTCCTTCTCTCACACATACCGTGACTACTCGCTGATATTTCCTCGCTTCGTCTTTCCAAGCAGGAATATAAAATATCTTCTTTTCATTTAACACCTGCAGATCAGCTTTCGATAAATTAACAAGATGCATCGGATCATACACTCTTAGCACTTCTTGTTCGTCTTCGTCTTCCATCACGGCTTCAGCAGTCTGGAAATCAACATACCACCATTTAAGGTTCTTCAACACATCCTTGGGCATTGTCTTCATCGGCACATCTTTAAGACACCGAATCGGTTTGTACTTCATCACCATCCAAGGTTTGCCATCTGCTCTCATTCCCCTTTCTTTATCTTCCACTAGCTTTCCCTTCTGTGGCTTTAATAACTCAAACTTCTTCTCTTTTATACTCTCTTTCCATACAATTTTCCCAATGACTCTTGCCATATTATCGTCATTTCGATTGATTAACCCCAATCTGGCTAAGTCTTTCACTTCACATTCCGGCAGTGTATTCAACGACCTTAACATTCTTTTAAAATACTGAACGCCGTCATACCGTTTAATCACAAAGAGCTTCAACTGCTCATCATAGATCCAGCAAATAATCCCTTTCTTCGCTTCAGCATAGCCTTTAATATTGTAACTCTTCTTAAACATTGTAGGGACCGCCGGTTTCTTCGTTTTGACGAACCACTGAGCATAGCCTTCCTTCCACCTAGGCTGCTCTTCCCATTCAGTCTCATCGATTACTGTCTCATTACCCATATCTGCTTTCTCCACACCTGGAATGTCATGCTCTACATTCTCTTCTACTATTTCACCTTCTTCAACATCTTCTTCAATCACAATCTGAGCGCCAATCTTCTCAATCTCCTCAATTGGCAGCACATCATCATCAAACAACACATCATCACTAAACATATCATCATCTAATTCTTTCAAAGCATCAATCACATCATCTCCCATTTCTTCATCATCAACCATCACCACTTCATCACCACCAGAACTGCCAGCCGCACCTGCAGGCTCCCCCTGAGCTGTGGAAGTCCCAAGAGCTTGAGTAGTTCTTGGCAACTCACCACCTGCACCTTTCGATGCATTGGGATCATCGTCTCTGTCATTCTTCTTCTTTGTCCTGAGCTCGTCGCCTTTACAGCTCGTCTCCCTGGCCACGGGATTCCGCACCTGAGTCAATCACAATCGTTGAAATCGTTCAGATTTTCTAGAAGAAATCTTTATTGGGATCTGTTCCACCAAACTTGTCAGTACTAGGTCAAAGGTTGGTACACTAACTTTTATGCCATGCGAAGCGAAAAAGTTAACATGTTTGTTTAACGGATTTTCAATCTTGTAACACCAATTTTAACACTTTTAAACCAACAAATTTCAGATCTAAGGCTAGTATACTTGTTATTTTCAACCAAGAGCACAGTCTAAGTCATGTTCATCAACTAGAAACCAACTGTTTTTGTATTTTTATGATTTTTCTTGTTTTTTGTTGTTTTTGTGGATTTTCTTGTCAAGAACACTTCTTTTCTTCTTCTCAAGATCAAAACCCAAGGTTGTGATCCAAAAGCCTCAACTAGTGAGCCTACACTCTGATACCAATTGTAGGTCCCTTGGCAGGTGGATCTAACAACGTTCTTGGATCAACCGAACTTAGTGCTAGCGGAAATCACACTAAGCAACCAAGAGGTCTCGGATCTTGAGTATTATGTTATGGTTGAGTGAGAGAAAGAGAGAGAGAGACGAGAGAAAGTGAAAGAGAGAAAGTATGTGTGTTAGATAATTTTTGGCAAAAGGATGTCCTTCTCATGGCATGCTCCCTATTTATAGAGGAGCATGCACGAGAGATTGTTTTCATTTCCAAAATGTCCAATGGGCTAGAAACAAGTTTTTCCCTTGGGCCATATCCCTTGGGCCTATTACATACAAAATGAACTACTAAGGTCCATGAGAAATAAATACAATACAAAAGACTAACATAAACAAAATGGTTCTAACATATATATGTATATATATATATGTAAATATATATATATATTATTAGGGGGATTACGAAAAGTTAATTAATATAAATTTATCAAGGAATGATCAAAGTGTTATAGACTTTTTTTTGGCAATTTTCAAGTATTGTGTTGGTGTGGAAACCATGTAAGGCACAAGTTAATTAGAAGAAAAATACTGCTAATACATATTGGTTTAGGTGTTTTAATTATCTTGTTTAGCTGGTTGAAAGCAGAAGCAATTACTTTTAAAGTAACATAAATAAAAGTAGCGACCAGAGTGGACGAGTTATAGCTATCCTATTTAGATTCGAGGATTTTTTTGGTTTAAGTCTTTATAAACCATATTGGGTTTATTAAATTGTAGTAGTCAAAGTTTTGTGAAGTTTCTTTATAATAAAGCTTTGGGAGTTAGTCAAGTTACGTGTTTGGTTTCCAATATGTCACCAATTGGATTCTTAAATTGGTATTAGAGCCAAGATCAAGAAGTCATTATCGATCAAGACCACGTAATCGATAGCCCATCATCATCGAAGGAGCTGTTGCCGACCAATTAAGGGATTCGATTGAAGACTTGTTATCGACCCGTGATGAAATCAAAGCAAAGAAATCTCAGCAAAGACAAATAAAAACAAGAATATCTCACGTAAATCAAACGAAGAGAAACAAAAACAAAAAACTTAAAAAAAACAAAAACACTATAAATAGCACTTTGTTCATTGATTCCGCAGCAGCAGCACCATTTTGATCGATGTCGAAAGGTCAATCAAAGACATTTATAAAACTTGGTTCCTAGCTGCCTTTACTAGTAATGGTAAGTAAGGTCGTTTCCACAGAAAATAGGTAGAAAATGTTATTTTATGAATTATAACTTAATTAAACTAATGAGACAATCGATGCCGCGTAGGCAAAGCCCAACAAATTGGAAAGTCGATGCCATGCAAACTTTGAAAGTTGGTTGACGTTGAAAGCAGTAATCGAAATGAATAACTTAGTCTGTAAAAATAATTGGAGAAACAATGACCACTGATGTATTGTAAAATACATCTATTTTCCGTATAAAGTGTGTATAGTTTTTGTTTAGTTTTTAATTTTCTTTTAGTTAGAATGTGTATACTACTAGTCCATTTATCTTCTACATGTCTCGGGACTTAAAGTTGCTGAAAAGGGGCGAAAATCGGAGCCAAATATGCAAACACCGAGGGCTGGACACGGGTTTTATCATCCCGGTTGAACTTTTGTTTTGAACTCATTGTTTTAATGAATTTAATTATGATGTTTGGCTAAAAATTATTAAAATATATACCTAGGTTAATATGAACACTTGCTAAAGTTTTGAATTGAATTTGGATTTCGATTTTGTTTAAGTAAAGATTTTGTTCTATTGATTCGTTGTGCATGCATGCTTGAACTTATTTGATGGTTGCTATTTGCTTCACATAATCTTTGTTATGTCTTTCATATAATAGGATTGTGTTATATCATTACTTAGGTTTTGATTTGTTTGATTAACTGGCCGATACATCATAGAAGCAATTTCAATAATTAAGTAGGTTTAAGTGTTCAACTAATCTTATTAACTGTGAAGTGCAAGATTATTTGGTGGGTCTTGATTGATAAATTGCTAGCCTAAGTTCATCGTGAGAAGTCTATCTTGGTTTCCTTGCCAATTCTTGTCTATCGAGCCGAATCAATAAAACTATTTTACCTATATTTTCATACCGTGAGGAAGTTTATCATATAAAGGTACTTTTCATAAATAAGTTAGATACCATGAGGACGTCTAACTAAACCGGTATTTTTAATAACTTATTAGAGGTCCATAGGTGTCTTCTTGAGAATGGTCGAGGGTTTTGCTCGGTTTCTCATTAAGTGAATATTTTATTATCCCGGTTCCATAACAAACCGTTTCCAATTAAAAGATAACTAAGGCATTTGGGATTTTGTCCTAGGTAGCATTTCATCATTATTTGAGTTAAAATCTGAGTCTTAAATGAGTCTTGCTTTGGGCTACTTAATTAGTTTTAAATTAATTACATTATTTAGTACTTTAGTAAAAACCGCTTTTTAAAATAGAAAAACAAAATAATTGTGTCTGCCATTGAGTCTAGTGTCTAGGTCACGTAATCCAAAGAGTCTTGTGGATTCTATTTTCGGACTTACTTGCCTTTACTAGAGTCGACGGCCGGTTCACTTGTCAGTTAGTAGTTTTAGAGAGTAGAGTATAACTTAGTGTCTAGATAAGGTTAAATTGGTTAATAATTAATAGACTACTTTTAGCACATCTGATGTGTGGGTGAAATATTGTGTTCTAAGTGAGTCATGTCACGTGTTTTGTGTGTTTATATACCTGGAACACGATTACTTTGAGTGGTTTTATGTTCACAAGTGAGCGGAGCTTAAAGGAGCTAAATTGGCGCATATGAGATGGAGTGTAAATGAAGATTTTATTGCATGGAATGATAGAGAATTTGAAGACGAAGACGTGGCTGAAAACAGGGCATAAAACGGAGCTATAACGAAGAAGTTATGGGCAAAACAGTACGGTGGGGCAGTCACCGTAAAGCAGAGCATCCTAACCATAGGCTACGGTCACCACCGTAGCCTACAGTGGGGAGACCGTAGGCTACGGTCGCCTTGGCGGAAAAACGCGATTTTTTTGGTTTTTTCTTCCATATTTAATCTCGGTTCAACCCTAGAACAATTATGCTTCATACCCTAACATATTTTGTCGATTTTGGGGCCTCTTTCCACCATTCTAACACCTTCCAATCACCTGAATCATCCATTTTATCATTCATTAAAGAATCAAAGAAGCTATTCAAGATGCATATGCTAGGCTAAACCGCTTGTGACCATCTTCGGATGTAGGGTTAAGTTGTTTGTTGGATTATCGGTACTCTAAACCTAACTTCTGGATTTTGTTTGTGTGCTTGAAAGTGTTTTTGGGTAATAAATGAAATTTTAAGTTTATCAATTAATGATGTTGGTTCATCATTACCTAAAATTAACAATCAATTAGATTATTGTTTCGTCGTGTCATTCATTTGGATTAAGTTCTAACGATCAACATAGTCAAACATTTAGTGTCTTGGTTTAACTGATTCAAACAAAGATTATAATCCAATAGGTTTAATTATCTATCCAATTTACTTCAAAACCTGAAACCTGGAGATTGGTTACTCTTTTCATAATTGTTTACAAATCAATTTAATAGCGTTTTTATTTAACAAACCTTTTAAACCGCTTGGCATCGTTTGTCTGTTTAGCATAATTATTATTAAACAATGAACTTGATTAGCACTTTCCACTGATTCCTGTGGATTCTGTCACACCCCAACCTAAGGCGGAAATGCCGGGGCGTGATCCGATTGCTCACAACTCAAAGATACTATCATATATAAAATGTGACAATATCTAATTAATTATTTAATTCAAATAACACACAATATTCAAATACAACAACAATTCAAATAAATAAATACAATCAATTAAATTTAAGTTTGTCTTCAATATAACCATATGGTCTTTCTAAGTGTCCGCTCTTCAACTCAGGCAACCTGCATATGCGTAGAAAATGGAGTTTTGTCAACAAATATGTTGAATGAGATGACCACCAATTTTGACACAACAAATAGTTATTTAATAAATAATAAGTGTTAAATGCGCAAACCAATCTTTGTGGTAATAATCAATCAAACCTTAACTAAACAAAACCAAGTTATACTCGTGTTCCAATGAATCGTTGCCAAGCGAATCGGGCATTGATTACAATGACTAAACTGTAGGTTTACCTTCGCCAAGAGAATCGGGCTCCGGTTACTAAGACGGTCGTATGATCATACTAATGAGAACCCTATACAATGGGATATGTTGGACCTCTCCGAAACGTTATCAAGTAAATAATTAAACATGTAGCAATTAGCAAATAGCATTCAACTGATATTCACACAATAATTATGTTTGCGATTTTGAGTATATATATAGAATAGAAAATATAAGTAAGCACGCATATGTCCCCAAAACGTTAGAAAACAGTGTATAAAAAGGGGAATAATCAAACTCACCTGATTGATTAAGCCAAACGGGAACAATTACGACAAGAAAGCGATAATCACGATCTTTGAAAATTACCGACAAGAATCCTAATTAAATAATATAATATTATGAACGAGTTATAAATGATGTAATACGAATAACGAATTTAGGATTTCGATGTGGATTGAGTTACAATTATGATTGGTTGTTATGAATTGAACGATTGATCTCTACGAATTATTATTATCATTTAATTATAAAAATTCATTGTTTAACGTATATCAAACTTACAAATAATTAATTTGAATAAATATAAGTTAGGACCTATTATAATAATAATCGTTTAAATATATAATTATAATAAAATTTATATCTTAAAATCGTTAACGAAATCCGATGGTGAAAATATATTAACATGTTTATTATGTTTATTATAATTTTGTTTAAAACGAATAACAATATATATATATATATATACATATATATATATATAATATATATAATAAATTTAAACAATTTTATAAAAATAATTTAACAACAAGAAACCTCGATATTAGTGTCGGGTTTTAATAGGATAATCATTAATAATATATATATATATATATACACACACGAAAAATTTGTAACAAAACTAACTGACACAACACGCTTACCTTATGATGTCGGTTTGACAAAATATTGTTTATTTAATAATTAATATTACTTATAATATTTTATATATCATTTAAAACCATTTAAACAATAAAAACCAAAAAGGTAACTAAAAATATTGCCGGCCGGGCTCGAACCGGCGACCTCAGGCCGGACAAGATTTGAGCACACACACCCTAGCCAACTGGGCTAGGGTGTCACCTGGTTATAATTTATAAACAGTTAACTTTATACAGAAACAACCAAAAACCCAATTTTAATCATAAACCGTAATTATCTAATCGTTCAATCTGTTAAACATTCGTTTAAATTGACTTAGGGTTTTTGTAGGGCATTCAGAGGCGAATTCATCCATGTAATTGATTGCCTTAATCGCTGATCACACACTGGTTAATCACGAGCAAACAGAGTCGGCGAGAATGGCGACGAACGAGGTAACATGAGATGACTATAATGCAATTAAACATAGGGGTTTGCCTTGCGCTGGTCTTGGAGCCGTGCAGACGCGAATACTTGATTTATGGTTAATCCTAGCATATATAATCGAATTTAGGTCATGTCGGTTTAGTTTAAATCTCAATTTGTATCATTCTTTGATCTTGTTTCTTAATTAAGTATGATGGTTAGGCCGAATATGGCAAGGATAATCACAAGTTTGATTCAATTCCTAGTTTAGATCGTTAATTGAGGTTCAAGTAAACTAAATGGGTCGGATTTGGGTATATGGGTCATGGGTTACGGGTTTGGGTAAAGGGTCATAAAAAGAATGTTAAATTTTGCATTTTAGTCCCTATAAATTGAAGGTGGAAACATTAGAGGGTTAAAGTTTAGTTTCAGGTTAAAAACGTATATATATTTCAAAGTTAAATATATATTAAATCAATATAATAAATAAATATAAATTGTAAAATAATTTCTCGATAACCGCATCTTTTTCATTATTAAAATTTCCCGAATATAAAACGGGTCGAGTAGCGGGTATGAATTAGTATGTTGAAAACCCGAGTTGTTACAGTCTCCCCTACTTTAGGGAATTTCGTCCCGAAATTAAGGAAAAGCACAACATCATCGTTTTGAAAAAAAAAATTAAACTTTTTAAAGAAAATATCATAACATAGAACTTATAATAACCGAAGCAACGGTTCAAATGACAATCCGATAAGGGCACTTATATATAGGATGCACCAGCAGTGTATCCATTATGTCCTTATCATCCCAACATTCGTCCGTTACCTAAGCTACCTTAGGTTCTAAATCACGACACACAATTTTACGTATTATGATTTCCATGCGAGGACTTTGGTAATTACGTGTCGACCCATAACTACTTAGATCGTCGGATGGTCCGCATAATTCGTTCCATCATGTGGGTTATAAAACGTTTTAAATAAAATTTTTAAGAGAAAACAATTGTTTTGATAATTTCTAAATAAAATTTCAATTTATAATTAATAAATGTTCAAATCGAATTAATAGAACCGTAAGATTTTGAAAACATCTTTTGCTTTTAGAAGTAAAATTTTGAAAATCGAAGAAAATAGATTTAGTGAAACAGATGTTATTGTGATAATCAAGATTAAGAAAATGAGATGGAGATACAAGATCCTAATAAATTAACTTCAATAAAGGAAACTTTATTCATTAAACGATATGCCAAAGGTTTAATTTATAACAATTCTTAAGATCGAGAGTACAAATTTATTCGGTGATACGAGTTTAGTTAATTGAGAACTTATGAGATTTTAAGAGAAGTTAATTATAAAGCTATAGCTTTTCAAGTTGATGATTTTGAGATTTAGATTAATTTGATTAGATATTCTAAAATATTATAATAGTTAGAAATTTAAATATTAATGATAATACGAAAATACACTTATTTGAATTAAGTTGTTTAATAGATTAAACTGGGAAGCGGATATTCCCGAATCACCGAGATAGTCCTATTCCAATTAAATCTTTCAAATTAGATAAAATATAAAGTAGATAATTAAATTAGATTAAACTGAGAATTCGTGGATTTTTCCTTTTTCATAAAATCGTTATAAATATTAGGAAGTAAGTGATTTGAATTATCAATAATGGAAATTTGAGTAAATAAAAAATTCTAAATTAACTGCGACAGCAAAAATAAGATGTGAAACATTTAATAAAAATGAGATAAATGTGAGACTAGAAACGCATGAACCACCATGACTATTCTAACAACTACGAATTTATCATTTAAAACGTTCAAAAAATCAAAGTAGGGAGTTGAAATATTTACGATGAAGGTTCAAGCAAAAAGTCAATTTAATAATAAAAGTTAAATTAATTAATGGAAAATTTTTAATTTAAAAATAGAAATTAAATTTAGAGAATACATAATTTAGTTTAATAATAATTAAATTTACAATAATTGAATTTTAATAATAAAGATTTATAAAATGGAAAATAAATTGTGAAAACCATCATAATATTGAGGAAAACAAGAGACGATAAAATATTTATAGTTTAAAGTTGAGGATAAGGATTTAAATGTACTTAGAAATTTATAGTTCGAGGATATGGATATAATTAAGAAAGTATAATTCAAATAAAATTTTAACGGATATGAGTTAGTATAAGTTTTCTTACTCGGTGTATTTTAGTTTTGTCGAGATTGGCGGTCATTTGGTTAACGGAATACAGCATCAAGCTTCTTGTCGATTATAGTAGCCGAATGGAAATCACGAGAAACAGGCGAACGACGTGGATTACAATGATTTCCTAGGGAAGACATTCTACGAGGACCGAGGATGAAATTTTAATAAAATGATGGGTAAGTTGTGGGAATGAGTTGATATGAAATAATGGGGATGCGTATGTATATGTATATGTATAAATTAGTACTAGCGAAGACTCGAGGACGAGTCAAGAATTAAAATAATATGTTATGAGTTTGAAGTATTTAAGTAAATAATGTTTTATAAAATTTTTCAAAAATAAAATAACCAAGCATATCAAACGAGTTGACCTCCCATGAGCTTTCCATGGCAATTTGAATGGCCCAACTAAATAAAACAACATAAAGTTTGTGAATTGGCCTCCCATGAGCGTCCCATGGCAATTTGATGGCCTAATTCAAATAACGTGTAATAAACAATTGAGTTGTTCAGCCCGTGAGTGTGTACATGGCATTTAACTGACCCAACTAATTAACGAGTTATCGCGAATCAATGGAGTTGTTCGGACCATGAGCGTTACATGGCATTTAACCGACTCAGTTAAATATCGAATCAACGAATCAAATATAAATAGTTGGTAATCTCGGGAACCACCCCGGACGATACGTTCCAACCCAAAAATCGAAAATTATTAAAGAAATGAATACTTGGAGTGCCCATGGATTTCCATGGATTTTTCACCCAACTAAGCATTTAAAATAATTTAAAACAAAATTTTGAAAGTATAACCGTTTAGCCGGTTATGTTTACCACGTAACCGTTTAGCCGATTATGGGTACCACTTGAAGTTATGGTTGTACGAGATTTGCCATACCCCCACGCTTCAAGGTGAATAAACAAAACGAAGCACGGGAATTCTTGTCACACCCCGACTAGCACAATGCGGAAGCGTAAAACGGGAATGTAACAGACACCTCTGGTATCAACACATTGTTTATAAAGAAACATTACAAAGTAATTTACATTATATTACATTTATTCGTTCTATCATTGTTTTACAGTTTAGTTGGTACAAACAAAACTAGTTCGTTAACTAAACGTTCTTACTACTAACGTGTTTGCTTCTATTCACATAGCATCAACCACACACTTCAGGCAAGTGACAGATCACCCAATCATTCCGATTTAGGTACACCTGAAAAGCAACAGGTCAACTACCAGAGTTGGTGAGTTTCACGACTTTCAAGAAAACAGTAATGAGTATTCACAAGTCAGCACTTGTAATCATGAAATAAGTATGTATGTTTGTAAATGATGTATGTGATGTAATTATGCTAAGCTACAGTGAAGCCTGGACTGTTCGTGCTGCGTGCCTCCATTTCCCACGCTCAATCAACCACTGTGGCCCCTTTCCGCCCACAACATGCCCCGGTAGTTATGTCTAACACCACATAGCTGTTTCGTAAAAATAAAATATGGACATGTGTAAACGGGATAATGTCTCAGCAACCGTGCTGGCCCCGCCTAGGTTTGTCAAACCAATAGTACTATTCACAAGCCACCGGCTCGAAGTTAATCACCGTGATCGTGGGGACTTTCGTGTGTTAGCACTTAGATAATTCACATCATCACATATTTCAGATAAGTATATAGATATAATCAAACATGCTTTTCACCCCAAAAGTTCGTAAAACAGTTTAAAAGTGGGGTCATGAAACTCACGGTTTAGTAGATATTCAGTACTGTATCAGCTCGTGGTTTGTTCGGTCCGCTATCAGTAGTTCCTATAATTAATATTATAATAATATTAATATTTTAATATTATTATAATCTCAATACTAATCTGGGCTGTATAACTAATCTGGGTGTAACTGGAACGCCCAAAAAGTGGCAATAGGCTTAGGTTGTGATGTTGCTCAATGTCTAATACTCAAAACCGAACTTGGCTCAGATTCCCGTTTTCCCAGCTAGGCCAAGTTGCTCGTTTACGCGTTTAGAAAACAGTTATTGGAAAATAAGCTTGAGTAAATGTATTGGTTAATAAAATGATTAAGTTATAAAAAAGGATCACCTATTAGGGTCCCGGATTAGCCACGAGGCCCGTTTCCGTTTATTCAGTTTGATTTGAGAAGAAACGCGCACAATCCACCCGGATTGTCCAGGTTTCTCATAGAAAAGTTCATTTTTACTTAATTAGTCCAAAAATATAATTTTTGATCACTCTTGGTGTTTTGATATTCCCGCAGATTCACTAGTCACGAACTTGCCGGTTTTTATAAAAACTGAATTTGTTTAATATTGAGATTAGCATAATTAATTAACCGTTAATCATTAAATTATGAAAATTTAACCACTTATCAATTAAAATATGTAGATTTTTATAAAAATCTTTCTGGAATTTATTTACTGATTTATTAATTTATAAAAATTCATTTTATCAGCTATATTTCGCCTGAAAATCGTCCGCCCCAAACAATTTCCAAAAATTCCACAAAAATTCCTGAATGCTCAAATCATGTCCCAAATCAACCTGTATCAATTCCAGAATGTAAAAAGCTCGTGCAATATTCTTTTCGGCCCAAATTCGGCTATAAAAATTCACACGAACGCATATAAACAAAACACCTTTAAACTTATCCAAATGATCCCAAAATTCATATGTGATCAAAATACATTAAATCTGAGTTCCCAAAAAATTTCATAATTTTTGAAATATTTTAGCTATTTTTCCCAAATAAACGTCCCAATTCGGTAATAAATTCGCCAAATATTCTCGGATGGTCCAAAAATTACCAAATTTTAACAGGGACTCATTGACATGGTCCCTGATGTCCCTGCAAAATTTCAAGTCCTAACAATATGCACATCACAACCTTAACCTAAATAGCCCGTAAGCAAGTGTTTCGGCATTACTTTAGCGGGTTTGGCTCGTTTCCGACTTTTTAATCAAGTTTTCAGGTTCTTGTGCTTCTAAGCAAGCTAGGTACAAGTCCTATATCACAAACCAAGCAATATTTCATCTTGAACATGCAAACAATTCCATGTAGCCCAAATACGAAAAGCCCATTTTGGCCCATTTTGGCCCAAGTTTATGATTTCTCAAGCCCAAATACGAAAAGCCCGGTCCAAATTTAGTTCGGGTTCGGTTTTTGGCGCCAAAAACTTATCGGGTGCGTTAAACAGCGCGAAAGCGAGTGTTTTTCGGCTAGTTTTGTGTAAAATTATAAAAACATACTATATGTTTGTAAAAATCAAAAATATTTTCATGGATCGCTTAAAACATTTGAAGTAAGTTTTTGGTAAGTCTTTTTCGGCTTAACGGATGATACAATGCTTGGTTTATAACTATCTTTCGCGTTTAAATCTATAGCGGGTAGTTAAACGAGCATGTTTTCGTTTAACTTGTTTGCTATCAAACTAAGACCATATTTCTAATATTTTAGCTTGTATAGATCGTATATCACTTATAGATGGCCCCCCCGAGATATCTGGGTCATAACCCGACCCGTTCGGTTAATCGTTCGTTTGTTATGCAAAAGGCGTTTGTTTGCTTAATCGGTAAATACATACTGAGGTGTACCTTGTTTTGGCTCAAATGTCACAATTCTTAAGGAATTTCCCACAATAAAATATAATCTACCAAAAATTAAGAGGATTTAAAAATATTTTGAAAGTTGAGACATAACCTCGGAATTTGTGTGTGTGTGCAACAAATAAACAAGATAAATACAATTTAAATAATTAATCTAAGCAAGATGTAAACAATTTATTAAATAGCACATAAGGCAGTTCAGATAAGCACGTATAGGATTCCTATCATATGTCTAGGACCATTTCTAACGACCTATCTTATAACCTTCGGGTTTGATACCAATCTGTCACACCCCAACCTAAGGCAGAAATGTCGGGGCGTGATCCGATTGCTCACAACTTGAAGATACTATCATATATAAAATATGACAATATCTAATTAATTATTTAATTCAAATAACACACAATATTCAAATACAACAACAATTCAAATAAATAAATACAATCAATTATATTGAAGACGAACTTAAATTTAATTGATTGTATTTATTTATTTGAATTGTTGTTGTATTTGAATATTGTGTGTTATTTGAATTAAATAATTAATTAGATATCGTCACATTTTATATATGATAGTATCTTCGAGTTGTGAGCAATCGGATCACGCCCCGGCATTTCCGCCTTAGGTTGGGGTGTGACAGATTCGACACCTTACTTGCCCTTGCTAGTAAAGATACTTTATAAATGTTTTTTATTAACCTTTCGACATCGATAAACATCAACCACACTTCAAGTTTCACGTTATGAAAAGAACTGATTAATTATAAATCCTATCAAGTTGAAAACTATATAGACATGAATACATGATCTGTTTATTATGATTGTTAAATAATTAAAAGTCATTGTGATTTGATTGTGTTGATTAGCATAACTCACTCTGGCAAATTGAGACAACTTAATGCAATCTAATTAACTACCAGCACGTATATATAAAATTTATCACAATCATTGGCTAATGGTAACAAATCTCGGACATTAATCACTTAGTCCCAAACTTTGATGATTTAAACCAAATAAGTGATGATATAAACATATCCTAGAGGACCTAGATAAACAATTGTTTAACTAATCAAAACAAACACCAAAGCTATATTAATCGAATGATTAACCAAACTTAAATCTAAGCATAGGTATAATCATGAAACAATCATTCCTTACACAAACCCTACACCAAAAGGATCAAGAATGGTTTAGCCTTGCATTTTGACGTGGAGTCGAAGTTCCACTCAAATTTAATCCCAATTAACTAAATAGATAGTGGAAAATGGGTATCGAACACAAGGAGTTTGTGGAATATGTGTTAATAAAGTAGTTTAGCAATTACGCTAATATAAAAGTAAATAACAAAAATTAATCTTCAAGTTGATTTTGATTTGAATTTAAGAACTAAGATAAACTAACACAAAAGTTGTAAACAATTGGTTAAGCAAGCAATCCTCTCGGGGTTCAGGTTATCACTCAACACTCTTGTTAAAGTTCAATGGATAAACCACAATATCTTGGTTTTGTGTATATGCAATTGTTTGTGATTAATCAAGAACTAAGTACTCGGATTCTAAGAACACGAGGTTGTTACTTAACAATCAATCAATACGACTAACCCTAATTCTCTCTACTAAATCTCAATTGTCAATAACACCAAGAACGCATGGATCAAAACTAGGTTTAAACGATATGGACAAGTTACAAACAAGCACACAAAGATCATGATTATAATAACATAAACAATTAGACAATCAATCCAAATTCAAGAACAAATAACAATAAGTGTCTTGTAGTTAACCTTATATCCCAAGAGAAATACGACAAGATTAGCCACACATGATTAGCATCATGATTCAATGTTTTTAATCCGACACAATCCAAGATAATAGTGTTAATCTTCAATTCGGAACCCTCAAAAACCTGTTCTCAAGCCCCCAAATCACCCAAAATAATTGTCTACCACGGAATTCCATCAAAAGTATGTCAAAAGCCGGATAAAACATCTTTTGCGAGTTGTAACCACCACTTACGGTAGCCCAGGATTCCTTACGGTGGCTTTCCTTTGTTTACTGCAGGTATCTACGCCCACAACACCCTACCGTAGCTTACAATGGCTACCGTAAGCTACAGTAGCTTCAGCTCCAAAATCATCTTTTTATCTTAAAATCTTGGTTGCTATCTTCCCGTCTTGACTCCCTTGCTCCTTTCCATCTTATCTCACTCGAGCATCCTTTTCTCAACACTTGTACCAGCAACCACACAATATACGGTAGTAACCTAAATGCTTGAAATTACATATTAACGCACAAGTTTGAATTAGAATTACTACACTTAAGGGTGGCTCTACAATCCACCCGTCACATTTGCATCATGAATACATCAAATGATTGAATGGAATCTGATAAAATAATCCTAAGGTATTAGGATCAGAGGATGTTATGATGGTGAAGTACTGCCCAATATCGTCCAAAAGTTGCTATGTAAGAAGGATATCTGATCTAGTGCTCAAGTTCCCTTAAAGAAAAAAAAACGAATTAAAATGTGTGATGTCGTCTAGATGGCCGTAGATCGTAACTTACAATGGACCAAAAACCATGTACGACTCTTAGAGATTGGTCTATGGTGGCCATTTACGACCTATCTGGGTCGTAGCTTAAGGTCAAGTCGTAGACTATACGGCCTACCTTGCACCAAACCTGTAACACCCTGGCGTATTCCGTCTTTTGGGGCAATGTGGTAAATTTTTTATTTTGCTTCAAGTATTTATGCAAAAAATTCAAGTTGTTCAAGCCCCGAGTACTTAAAATATTTGTCTCAAGTACACCATGGTTTAGTCCCGTGTACATAATGATTTATTTCTGAATTCTTGTTTGCTTTTCAAGAATGCTAATGAGTACTTGCAATTTGGTCATTAGTAGTTATTTTTCATTGAAAAATTGGCTAAGTATTATCTACTCGTGAAGGCATTGAAAAGAAGTGGTCATGAGTTCTTGTATTGGGTTCGAGTACTTAAGATATTTTATTAGTATTTTAAGTGTTCGTGAAGCATTTTGGTCATGAGAAGTTGTCTTAATGAAGATTTGGCTAAGTAGCCTATCTACTCGTGAAGGGACTTCTAGGTTTATTCACAAGTACTTAAAGTTGGTGGAATATTGTCTAAGTATCTCAAGTGTTCGTGAACAAAATAAGAGTTTGTGATTAAAACGCAAGTGTTCGTGAACAAAAAACAAGTGTTTGGAAGAACTTTTGGGATATTTTCAGCAGTTGACTTTCAAAAGTCAAGTGGGCCAAGTTTGGTACAAGTCTTGATTCGCACTTATCCGTTGACTTTTTGACCATGTGTTCTAAACGAAAGATGTTTGCCTAAGTATGATTGACAGTTTGGAAGTGATTTTTCTTATCAACTCGGCTGTTGATTGGGTCGGGTCAACGAGGAGCATTTTGGTTATTTTTGAGGATTCTTGTTGGAATTGAAGAGTTTCATGTTTTCACCCTTGATTTGAAGACATGTTCGTTAAATATACTGCAACACAATTGGGGGAGAAGAATTATATGGAATTTCATTGCAATTTTTGGTCGAATCAAGTGGTAAATCATTTCAATTGCAAAAGATGATCAAGATCGATTCACAACTAGATTTTCTTCAAAGATGTTTGTTGGTTTGTGAGTTCTCGGATTTTCTAGTACGTGTAAATAGTTGGAATCCCTTCCTAATAAAAGAATTCTCTTGAAATTCAAGAACAGGTTATAGTTTGATTCCGAATTCGGTTCTTAATTCAGGAAAGGTTTGAAAAGAGTTTGCAAAGAAGGAAACGCACTTTTGAAGAAAGTTGGATTATTTGATGATCATGCCGAGTTTATTTCCTTTTGTAATGATTTTTTACTTGAAGTTGATCATTAAAGTTCAAAGCCTCGTTCCTATGCCCGTGAGATGAAAGAAAACATGGTCTAAATGAACAATGAGAGATGCTTATTATGAGGGGGAGAATTTCAATGAAAGGCGTCGGATTTAGAGGTGATCATGAAAGTGATTCGATGGCATCGGTCTACTGGTAAGATTGTTGGGTTTTTATATCTTAGACAGACGCATTGAATCATTACTCGCTTATAATAAATATTAAATGCAAGTCGAAAAAGAAAAATGACGAGTAAATGAAGACGTTTTCGGGTCAATTATTATATTTTATACTATTAGTTTGGTCTTATCCAAGAGGCGGATGGAGTGAAGACCAAGGCACAAGACTAGTATAAATAGATGATTTAGGTCATTTATTTAGGTCATATGTTTTATTAGAGAGTTTGCCCCCAGGGATGAGCTCTCCCCAGGTGGCCGAGCGTTTATGATTATGTATGTATGTATGTATGCATGTATGTATGTATGAGTGTTTTTCATGTAAATCATTCGATTAATGAAATCACACTACTGCATTTATCTATTTATGTTTTGATGGCAATTGTCAATCCTATACTAATTGTTAATCGAATCGAACTCTCCACATCCGTAAATTTATCTTTCAAGAGTGAATACATTTTATAGATCGATCCTGGATCCGAGCTCTTTTATCACCATTCAACACGTTTCTGCACCGGGGCTCGGTTATTTCAAACCACAGAAAGAATGTTGATAATTATAGTAAGTCTATGAGAAACAAACACACAAATAACTCAAAAGATTTCCACTATAATGATATTCAAGAAGATACAAGGAAAACTTAGAGTTTCAGGTAGAAAGTTGTCAGGTGCGGCTATCAATGCTAGGTCAGAGAATAATCAGACGTGTTGTCTCATAAATGAGACGTATCATTCTATTTATAGGCACCTGATATTCCTTTTATAAACCTTAATCATTAAAAAACATTCTGAAAATAAATAGAAGTGTAAACCGGTCTTCGAGTAAGCATATTCCATTGTCGAGCAGACCTTGTAATCCTGAGTATGCTCGGAGCATTACTTCGAGTAGACTTTTACTTAGAATATTTTCCCGTGAAAATATTTCTCTCAAGCAAGCTTCAATCTTCATGATAAGTCCAAGCTTTACTCGAAAATATCACACGAGCAAACAAGTTCTTCACTAAATCTCATCAAACTTCACTAAGGATTATTGGAGCAAACTTAGTATACTCGGATACTAAAGCTTACTCGAGATTGACTATGCTTGGAGTAACACTTAGAATAATTTCCTTAAACTCCCCACAAGCAGACTTGAGATCCATCTTTATTATGTCCTTCCTCGACCCACTAGGTTACTCTTGAACTTAGTTTAAGCAACGACTAATCAAGAGTTTGCTTGTTACAAAACCATACTTAATAGAAGAACTAGCCTTGCTCGACTAAATGTAGCTTTCTTGAAACCAACACTTAGAAGAATTCATGAAGAATATCTTACTCGGATAAGATATCTTGCTCGAGAAAGTAAAAACCTTGCTCAGAGTGCTTAAGTTTGCTCGAGTTCCATACTTAGTATTTTCTGAGAAGGTTGAGAAGATTTCAATCTTTCCTTTAGACCCAACAACAAGGCCTCGGGCCCAAACATACATTTAACAAAGAAAACAAAAGCATAAAATACAACCGACAGTAAACAAAAACAATACAAAAGACTTCATTACATAAGTGCGCCTTACATAGCTAGTACGCAATTTAAATAACCACTTTTGCTTAATGTACAAATTAAATTGCCATTGGCGCCTCTCTTTCACCCTCACTCTTTTATCTATAATGTAAATAATCATTTAACTCCGGCCACTCACATTTTTACAAACAATCTTGGGCCAGTCGTGGGTCGGGTTCAAAACCACTTTCGGCGAACAAGACCACAAATTAACATGTTGTATCAGGTCTAAACTGGTTTGGCCAAACCGTTATTTTTGGTGAAGTGGGTCAGGTTATAAATCAGTTTGGCAGACCCAAACTAGTTTTTTGTACGCCTCTATTGCCAACCAAAAAACATAACAGTTCAATATATTTTTGGCAGATCCAAATATATTCAAACTAGTTCCACCATATGAAATGACGGAACAACGACGAAACTTTCATACCACGACCTTCATGTATCTGGTGCTTTAATTGTTTATATTTAAAAGTTTCAAATTTCTAAACTGTTAGTAAACACCGATAACCCAACACCATTCGATTTATGTAAAGAAATACGGATTGAAAAGCTGTAAAAAGGGTTCACATGTAGAAATAGGATGGAAAGTTATTGACGGGTTGCAGTAAATAGGATAACGATTGTTTAAAACTTTAAATGGATTGGCTAGAAAGAAACATATAAAAAAAGGTTGTCATGACTTTAAACGGTTGACCGGTCAGAGATATTTATTAAATAGATAAACAAATACATTAGAATTCAAAACATACATAATATCATACCCTATCAAATATAGTCAAAAATCAACGTGGATTATGATACTTTATATGCAAAGTCTATCACGCAATTGACTTGCACGTAGAAAGATCGATGATTTCATTAATTCACAACTTTTAGAGGCTGATTTTTCTATTATCAACAAAAACGAGAAATATCGATCATTTTATTAATGCACAAGATGATCGGAGAACCATACCGTTTATGTACTCTTCTTTGTTTTTTACTGCTATCAGATTGTGCGGCTGCATTAGATGCCGTCTATGCAAATCAACCTATCGAAGATGGTAAAACCGTTGTCTCTGCTGGCAATATGTTCGAGTTGGGATTCTTTAGCCCCGGAAAGTCCAACAACCGATACTTCGGGATATGGTACAAAAAGATTCCAGTTTGTACCGTCGTTTGGGTTGCTAACAAGGACACACCCATTACTGACAAATCGGGTGTGTTCAGGCTTAGTAACGATGGAAACCTGGCGATTTTCAGTGGCAGGAACAACATGGTCTGGTCATCCGAATCAACGGTATCTGGGCTAAGTAATAATTCGGTGGTGGAGCTGCAGCTGATGGATTCTGGAAATCTAGTTGTCTGGGAGAGAGAGAACAAAAATATTATTTGGGAAAGTTTTGATCATCCGGGAGACACATTTCTGCCAGGAATGAAAATTGGGAAGCACTTGAGAGCAGGAATAGAACGGTCGACGACAGAATGGAATTCTTGGAAGAGTCCTGATGATCCATCTACAGGTTTGTATAGTAATATATTAAACACAAGTGGATATCCGCAAATATTCGGGTTGCAGGGTCGAGATGTAATATCAAGACTTGGACCATGGAATGGTCTCGGGTACAGTGGCCTTCCTATTGATAAAGAAAGTCGAATTTACAATGCCGAGTTTGTTGTTAATGAGAGGGAAATATATTGTTCATACGAGCTTACAAGTTCAGTTGTTCAACGGATAGTTTTAACATCGGATGGCAGGACACGGCAAATGCATTGGATCGAGCGAACCCAAGAGTGGATTGTGTATGGGGATTTTAAAGTTGATAATTGTGATCTTTTTGCAGTCTGTGGTCCTTATGGAAGCTGCAGCATTAACAAGCATCCGCCTTGTACTTGTTTACCAGGTTTTGAACCAAGCAATCCAGAAGAATGGGATGTGTCTGATTGGTCAAGTGGGTGTAAACGCAAAACGCCTTTGAATTGTTTAGATGTGAACGCGGATGGGTTTCGGAAAATTGTAAGAGTCAAATTACCAGATACACGAAGGGCGCAGTATAATGTGAGCATGACACTTGAAGAGTGTGAAGTGGCTTGCAGAATGAAACGTAATTGTACGGCTTACGCAAATTTAGATATCAGTAACGGGGGAAGTGGATGTTTGCTATGGTTTGATGAGATAATGGATATACGAGAGTATGACGCAGAAGATCATATTTACATTAGGACGGCTGCCTCTGAGTTAGAAGGTACACATGTTTCTTCATTACCTTTGATTACTGTCGAATAAAACTCGCTGATTGTTACTGTTTGCCAATGGGAGGTCACCAGTCCGATTCCAGCAAAAAGAAAAGAGTTGTAACTAGTGTCTTGTCATTTTCATTAGTTGCACTGCTTCTGTGTGCGGTAGCTTATGCCTGTAAAAGCAGAAAGAAAAAGCTTAAGATGAAAGAACAAGGTAATACGCATGAGCCATGTTTATGCATTTTTATAACACTATGTTTTAGAATTTATGTTATGTAATGTAATCGTGCATATCTTCTATTAGGGGACATAGAATATGCCCTTGATAAAAAGAATACTGGGGTCCAGACAGAACTTCTAGGGGATTTACAATTCATTAGCCTATATAAAGTAGGAAAGGCAACAAATAACTTTAGTGCCTCGAATAAGATTGGAGAGGGTGGCTTTGGTTCTGTTTACAAGGTAATCAGTTGATTCTTCTTTAGTAGAATGCTAAGCCTATGGAAAACTTTACAGAAATTAATATACAAGTTGAACTTTAATCTGTTAGGGTGTGTTGGAAGATGGACAAGAAGTGGCTGTGAAACGATTGTCAAGCACATCTCAACAAGGGATTGAAGAATTCAAGAATGAACTCATCTCTATTTCTAAGCTTCAGCACAGGAACCTTGTGAAGCTCCTAGGATACTGCATCCATGGAAATGAAATGATTTTGATTTATGAGTACATGGTTAACAAAAGTTTGGACTCAATTATTTTTGGTATGAACTTCTTTATTTTGTAGTGTTTCTTACCAAATTCACAAATTTTAATTAGTAGCACACATAGTAACATATTGATGGACTGTGACATTTCATTTTTGCGCAGATGAAACAAGAAGTTCGATGCTTAATTGGCCTCAACGTTTTGGTGTCATTCATGGAATGGCTCGAGGTATTCTTTATCTGCATCAAGATTCCTGCCTTCAAATTATCCACAGAGATCTCAAGGCAAGTAATATATTGCTGGATGGTGACATGAATCCAAAGATATCCGATTTTGGCCTTGCTAGAAAGTTTGTAGGACATGATAACATTGCCAAGACAAAGAAAGTGGTCGGGACATAGTAAGAACCTACAAAATGCAATCCAATATATTGTTTTAAAACTTTTTTCCGTAGGAAAAAATAAAGTAGGAAATGAAACTAATTAATATGTGTTTTCATTTTTGATATCTACTATGCTTCAGTGGCTACATTGCTCCTGAGTATGCAGTACATGGACGTTTTTCTGTAAAATCAGACGTATTTAGTTTCGGTGTTTTGGTCTTGGAGATAGTGAGTGGTAAGAAAAACAGAGAATTCTCTCATGAAGATCATAGTGACAACCTACTTGGACATGTAAGTTAAATTGTTGGTTTGCATTTCCAATATTATGATCAATGCTTCATTTAACAACCTTTACTAAAATATGAATTCGTGTCTAATGTAGGCATGGAGGCTTTATAAACAACGAAGGTCTATTGAACTTATTAATGCATCTTTACGTGCCTCGTGTGTTGTTCGCGAAGTAATTAGATCAATACACGTGGCATTATTATGTGTGCAACATCACGCAAATGATAGGCCAACTATGTTATCAGTGCTTCTAATGCTTGTCAGTGACAGTTCTTTGCCGCCTCCAAAACAACCTGCGTTTTTCACAGAAGATGAGAGTACCAGTAAGCTTGACTCTGTTTCCTCACTTGATGAGTACATGATAACGCTATTGTTTCCTCGATAGCTATTACGTTGCCTCATTTGTGTCAAATATTAGAAATTGTAGATAATTCAACTAAACTTAGGTTTACAATGTATATAGGCCAAATATTGGTATTCTAAACAAGATGGGTTTGTACGTATTTATGTAAAAGTACATTATAGGAATACGTCGCTTAGGTCATGTCGGTTCGTCATAACTGCCAGTTATATAAATATACTAGGTTTTATCCCACGTACTATGGGGTTGTTTTACATTTTTCGTTTTTTAATATTTATTTTTTGGATTTTAATTTTCGTTATTGTAAGAAAATTAATAATATATTTAGGGTTTGATGATGAAAGTGTTTCACAAATAAATGATATTATAGCCCGTTTAAAAGCTACATGGAATTGGTGACCCATGACTCGATTATTTTTTTTACTATAAAATTGTTTCTTAATTATAAATACTATCTTTTTTTTTAATTAGAGATTAATTTTTAGTATATCCCTATTTTATAAGATTTTCATATCAAATATTTGGTAAGATTAATTTTTAATTTAATAAGATGTTATAACCCGTTTAAGATTTATCTGGATTTGGTGAAACTCATACCCGTGAATTCGGGTCAAATGCTTGAGAAGACTCCATTTATAAATAAAGCAATCTGGTGGCTTGAGAGAATTTAGGGAGCAACTAGAGAACTTTTAAAGGTTTCGTTTATATAAAATAATATGTTATAAGCCGTTTAAAAGCTATCTGGATTTAGTGACCCATGACCCGCTTATTTTTTTTACTATAAAATTGTTTCTTAATTATAAATAATATCTTTTTTTTAAATCGGATATTAATTTTTAGTATATCCCTATTTTATAGGATTTTCATATTAAATATTTGGTAAGATTAATTTTTAATTTAATGAGATGTTACAACCCGTTTAAGAGCTATGTGGGTTTGATGAGACCTGTATCCCCCGTATTACGGGGGTTGTTTTATATTTTTTGTTTTTTAATATGTATTTTTTTATTTTAATTTTCTTTATTGTAAAAATGTTAATAATATACTTAGGGTTTGATAATGAAAGTGTTTCACAAATAAATGATATGCTATAACCTGTTTAAAAGCTAGCTGGGTTTGGTGACCCATGACCCTTTTATTTCTTTTACTATAAAATTGTTTCTTAATTATAAATAGTATCTTTTTTTAAGAAAACGGATATTAATTTTTGGTATATCCCTATTTTATAGGATTTTCATATCAAATATTTGGTAAGATTAATTTTAATTTAATGAGGTGTTATAACCCGTTTAAGAGCTATCTGGGTTTGGTAAGACTCATACCTGTGAATTCAGGTCAAATGCATGAGAAGCCTCCATTTACAAATAAAACAATCTGGTTGCTTGAGAGAATTTAGGATGCAACCAGAGAGTTTTTAAAGATTTCGTTTATATCTATAATATATATAAATAAAACCCCTAAAATCCTACGTGTCGCGATGCGGTCACTCACCCTTTTATGGAAGCCACCAGATTGCTTGACTTTTAAATGGAGGTCTCTCATTGATTTAACCCAAATTCATAGGTATGGGTCTTACCAAAACCAGATAGCTCTTAAACGGGTTATAACATCTCATTACATTAAAAATTAATCTTACCAATTATTTGATATGAAAATCCTATAAAATAGGGATATACTAAAATTTAATATCCAAATTAAAAAGAAAAAGATATTATTTATAATTAATAAACAATTTTATAGAAAAAAACATAAGTGGGTCATGGGTCACCAAATCCAGATAGCTTTCAAAGATTTAATTTCGTGAGCTTGTGATCTCTTGGAACCAATGACCGACCCGAGACCGATAATCCATAGAAACTTAGGACCGATTTCATGCATGTAATTTAGGGTCTGTTCGGGCCCGGGTAAAATCGGTTCGGTTATTCGGGTTTTTTCAGGCCGACCCTAATTTTGCACGCCCTTCGTATAACGTTTTCGGTATTATTAAGTATTGACCAAAATTAAATGAGGGCTTGCGGTGGGCTTGCGGGTTTGGGTTTAGATTGGGCTTGGCCTATGTGGCTTGTACTAACCTATATAAGCTTTTGTTTTATCATTTTTTAGGCTAGATGCTTAATATTATTCTCTCTATGTTGTGTAAACAGATTTGGTTTTTACGGGATTAAGTACCCAATGCTTGATTAATAAACGTGTGCTTTGAATCTCGTGTTTGTGTTCTTTTATCTAGTTCTTGATTCATCACGTGTTTGGTGTCACACCCCAACCTAAGGCGGAAATGTCGGGGCGTGATCCGATTGCTCACAGCTCGAAGATACTATCATAATGTAAAAGTGAAAATATCTAGTTAATTATTTTAATTCAAATATGCACACACGTTTACAAACATTACAAAACAATTCAAGTAAATGATTATAAACATGATCGAATGATCGTCTTCATTATAACCTATAGTCTTGACTAAATATCCCATACTTCAATTCCAATCAACCTACATATGCGTAGAAAATGGAGTTTTGTCAACAAACATGTTGAATGAGTTTACCACCAGTTTTGCAGTAAAATAAGGATAATATAAGTATGATATAGTATGATAAATAAGCAAAACGTAATAATGCGGTAATAAAATCAAACCATGAACAAGTAAGTTGTCGATTAAACCATTGCCAAGCGAATCGGGCGCCATAAGCAAATAATGAGAATAAGACCGTTTCCAAGCGAATCTTGCGGTGGTCAATAGAATGAGAACCCTCTACAAGGGAATATGTCAAGCGATTGAATATAAAGACAAGTAAGCACATAGCATGTATATTTGATTAATCACACACAATCATACGTTTGCTATTTTTGATATATATATATAGTATGGTATACGCATATGTCCCCAAAACATTTGAAAAGTTGTAAAATAAGGGGAATGATAAAACTCACCTAATCGAACAAGCCAAACGAGAATGAATACGACAAGAAAGCGGGAATCACGCGCTTCGAGAATTATCGACAAGGATCCTAATTAAATAATATAATATTATGAATGAATTAATAATGATGTAATACGTATAATGAATTTAGGATTTCAATGTGGATTGAGTTACAATTATGATTAGTATGTTATGAATTGAACGATTGATCTCTACGAATTTTTGTTATAAAATCATAGTTTATTGTATAATCGCACTTACAAATAATTAGTTTTTGAATAAATATGAGTTGAGATATATAATAATAAACGTTTAAACATAAAATTTGTATTTTAGAATTTTTAACAAAATTCGATGGTAAAAATTATAATTAATACTTCTAATACATTAATACGTGTATTATAGTTTGGTTTAAAACGACTAATACATATATATATATATATACACACATATATTATATATATATATATATACTATAATTATGAGCAAATTTATAAAGTCATTTAATCAACGAGAAGTCTCAATATTAATGTCGAATCTTAATAAAATAATTGTTGATATAATAAATAAATATACCCTTATAATACATACATATATATATACATATATATACACGAAAACTTGTATCGAAACTAGCCGACACGGAACGTTTAACTTTTATGACATCGGTATAAATAAAATATTGTTTATTTGATATTTAATATTAATTATAATACTTTATAGATCATTTAAAAATTAAATAACAACAATATAAAAAAATAAATACCAAAACTTTGGACTGGCCGGACTCGAACCCCCGACCTCAGCGGCATACTGGATTGAACACACACACACCAGCCATGTGTGCTGGTGTGTCAGTTGTTTAAGATTTAGAAACGATTTATTATATACAGAACATGAAAAATCCCAAATTGATCATAAACCCTAGAAGACACAATTGATCAATCCGTTCTATGTTTATTAGATTAAAGTTAGGGTTAATGTATAACAAGGTTAGATGAACTAAATCCATGCTTCAATTACCTTGAACGATGACGAATCAAGGGAGAACGACCACCTTGTATTGTCGCGGCTAGGACGGGATCGAACAGGGGTTTACAACCAAAAGCAATGCAATTAAATTTAGTGTTTTGGTTCGTCGGGTTACTGGGAAGGTGCTGATGCGAGGAATCGCATTATAATCGATCTAAGTTATATAATTGATTTTAAGTTATGACGGTTTATAGAATAAATCAATCCGCGCTATAGTTGATCTTGTTTGTTAATTAGTTATGTCGGTTAGGCCGCAAATGGTAAGGATAATCACCAGCGTGATTTAATTCCAAGATTACAACAAAAATTGTGGTTCAAGCAATATAAACGAGTCCACGGGTTTGGTTATACGGGTCTTGGATCATGGGTTAACGAATCTGGTTAATGGGTTATAAGGGTTTTATACATAAATTGCAATATAGTCCTTATAGGTTGGAGATGGGAACAATAAGGGGTTAAAGTTTATGTTTAGGCTAAAAATGTATATCTTTCAAAGTTAAATATATATATTAAATAAATATAATAATCAAATATAAATCCTATAATATTTTCTCGATAAACGCGAAAACTTTTTAGTGATAAATTTCACAAATTTAAAACGGGTCCAGTTGAAAGATATAAATTCGTTCGTTGGAAAACCCGAGTTGTTACATTTGGATTCCGACCAATCACGTGTATAGTTGATATTACATTGTAGTTATCCATATTCGGGACTTACAAGTGGTATCAGAGCTTATAGGCCTATTCTAGGCTCGGTTGTGATATCAAATATTCAAGAAATTGGTGCTTTTGGAGTTTTTGGGGTGTTTGAAGTTTTGAGTATTTTTGTGATTTTTGGACATATTTTGGTTGTTTGATCATTAACGGCAGTTGAATATCAAAGAACACGAAGAGCATCCTCTTCGTGTTTATAGGATCTTGTAGTTTGTTGAGAATGGGATAAGATTGAGCAGAATTTTCTTTGAAATTCAAAAGATTTCAAAATCCCTTAGATTACGAATCTTAATCTATCTCCATAACTGGTTCTCGGATTCATCAGCTCTCGGCAACAAGGAACTATCGGTCACAACAGGATTTCGGTTATCTGGGTTCTCGGTAATACGGATTCTCGGAATTACTTGGAGTTCGGTTCTAGCTCTCGGTGATAAATACAGTTCTCGATACTCAAGGTTCTCGACTAATTTAAGGTTCTCAGTGAGCCTTGTTTGTTTTCGGCTTAATTTGATGATCTCGGTTTTGCCTAGGATTTCGGCATAAGCTTTGTGTTCTTGGCTCCCAATACTGTTATAATGGAGTCAAAGGATAGCATAGTTGGCACCAATATCCATCAGGAGATTGACTCTATGATGGGAACCACCACTCACGTTCCTCGTCTGTTATCTGCTGATGGCTACGATGAGTGGAAGTACAGATTTGAAGGATATATGAAGATGAAAGACTCCAAGGGTTGGAGAAGCATTTTGAGAGGTCCATCCATAATGACCTATACATTGGATGATGCGGAGAGGACTGTGGCTCCCAAACCAGAGGATTTTACACTGATGAAGACTTTGCTATGGTGAAGGATGATGAGAGAGCCTTCTCCACTCTCACTCTAGCACTATCCCCTGATATTGCTATTGGTCTTCGAGATGCAAAGTCGGCTAAAGAGCTATGGGCATCCATTAAAGATACTTTTGAAGAAAATAAGGATATGCAACAAAGTAGAAGAGATCTGCTGAAACAGGAGTTTAACATGTTCAACCACGTCTTGGGTGAATCTCTCTTTGCTCGACTACAAAGATTCACTAAGCTTGGGACCAAGATGAGATCTGCTAAGATTGAGTTGACCCTTCTTGAGGTCAATCAGAAATTGTTGAATTTCCTTCCTCAAAGCTGGGATCTGAATGTGGCATTGATTAAAAAGACAAAGGACTTGGCAAGGCTGACAATCAATGAAATGAAGGCAGTAATTAACTCATATGATATGGATGACAAACAACGTGCCATAAATCACGCTAGCTCTTATAACATTGCTGCTTACAGTCCATCCACCAATATTACTTTCTCTACTCAAGATAGAACAAGTGGGTTAAGATCCACCTCAAGCCAGTTTCCCCCATACCCTGAAAAGCATCTATCAATACTAATGCTTTTTCATCCGAGGCCTCTTCAGCCAAGCCTACCTCTCAGATTCCCTCCATCTCTAAGGAAACTGAGGAGAACATCGCCCTGATTGCAGGTTTTATGAACTGCTACAATGCCCTTCTTTTTGGTGACATCGTCTTGCCAGTTGTGTTTGCTAAATTTGATCAAATTCATCCTAAAGACGTTGAGGAGATGGATATTTCGTGGCAAATAGCCATGGCCATCTTTAGGGCAAAGACCTTCACCAAGAAGACTGGTAAAAACAACTAGGATATCACCAACAACAAAAGGGTGGGATTCAACAAAAGCAAAATGAGATGCTACAATTGTCATAAGCCTGGTCACTTTGCTCGTGAGTGCACAAATCCTGCCAAAAAGAACCAAATGGGGAAAGGGACATGGTACCAACAGGGAAAGGAGGAGGAGTTGGATTAAACAATGAGAAGGCTATGGTTGTACAATAGTTTGGATGGGAGGATCAAATGAAGGCACTCAACTTGGGAGAGGAATTAGCTAATTTGGCTCAAGTTGATAATGTGGAAGAGGAGAACCAAACTGAAGATTTGATGAAGGATCTTCAATTCGCTTTCATGGTAACCTCAACTTCGAACTCCAACCATGTAAAAGCTAAACTTTGTTCTTTTGAATGTGCTTATAAAGTAGAAATGTATAGACTTCATAATGAAACCACCTTTAGACAAATGGAGGATGTTAAAAGGGCTAACAACACCTATAAGGCTTATGAGATAAAATATAAAGAAAAGATCGATGCTCAACTAAAAGATATTTCTGAACTAAAAGCTTATTTAAGTCAAAAAGGTTGCATCTATCTTGACGCTAAAAAGAAAATAGCAACTTTAATTAACTGTTGAACTAGATGCGTCTAAATTAGAAATTGCAAAACTAAATGCTAAATTTGAAAATACCAACTTCAATTTTAAGAAATTTGATGTGTCTAGCGCGGTGGTTGAAAATATGATTGAACATCAATTGAAATATAAGGATAATAACAATTTAGGTCTTGGGTTTGATAAAGTTCCACCTCCTTCCAACAATAATTATACATCTCTTCCCATGACAAAAGAGGAAGAGGAGAGGGAACAACATTTACAATATGGTAAAAAGGTTGCAAATGATGCCATGGGAAAGGGCTCTCTCAAACCTATTGAGCCTGTATTTTTTAATAAGTGGGATTCTAATGCCTCTACTTCACGTGCAGATGAAGTATTAGTTGAAGATTGGTTGTCAGAAGACGAGAATGATTTACTTGCTTTAATGAATAAACAAATTAAAACAGATTGTGATTCTGGTTCTGTTGAAACTGATGTTTGTGTGGGCTCTGTTTTTAAGAGCGAAAACTGTGTGCTTAAACCTTGTATTACTGCTTTTAATATTGGTGTAATTGATATTAATGTTGGTAGACCTGTGAAAACTGATAAATATGTTGCTCCAAAATTTGTAAAAGAATGTGAAACTTATAAATGCTCTTGCGGGAAAACAACTAAAATAGAACAGGTTAATAAAGACCAGGCAGGATCATACAAACATATGAGACCAAGAGTTAACAGCAATGGCTTTTATTTAAAGAAGCAAACCTGCTACAACTGTGGAACTCCTGGTCACATAGCTAGAAACCATCCATATCGTTCATATGTTCCTTATTATGGACTAAGACAAAGGAGTATGCATAGACAAGGGCTTCAAAATCAGTTTAACAGAAAACTCACCAAGGCAAACTCCTCTGAGGGTACTGTAACACCCATAAACGTGCATGTCATGGAATTACCCCGTGCCGGTAGTCATTTCTAATGTTAAAGATATTCATCGGATCTTTAATGAGAGAGTCCAGACCCGTACTATGACTATCCGGTTGTAGTCATTGCTAATGTTAAAGATATTCATCGGAAAACTGAAGGGAATTACCCAGTGCTGGTATTTAATTGGGCAAGATATGATAGTCCAGTAGCACAAGAATGGAGGGCTTTGTACGAAGATCGTATAAACGAGTACATAAGAATCTGGTCAAGTTGGCGAGTCCCCCCTCCTCATATTGATTTAACTAGTTGATCGTATGTATTGATTTTTTTATTATTTAATGTTCTTTGTATTTGAAATAAAACTGAAAATTCAATTATTTATTTATTATTTAAAATTCTTTGTATTTAAAATTAAAAAAAGAAAAATCAACCTTTTATTTTAATACGTTATTCCTCAAGGTTGCTCACGTGATATACTTTGATTTGCCACATGACATTGACAATTATGTTCATATGATTGGTATGACATTATTGGTGTTTGGGTTTAAGTAGCTTTCGTAAAGCTTGAACTACAAGCATGATGATGATGATGATGATGATGTTATAAAACATTATATTATAAAATAATACTTTAATTTGCCACATGACATTGACAATTATGTTCATAGGATTGGTATGACAGAATTGGTTTTTGGATTCAAGTAAGGCTGAGGGGTGTGGGGGGCGCGAGTGGGGGCGCCAGCCAATAATATTGTGACGTGTGGCAGAGAGAGAAACTTGATAAGATGGGTGTTGGTTGTGGTGCTCGCGCCTCGGGACATGGTGTGGAGGGGCGCGAGCAGTTTTTTTTTAATTTTTTTATAAATGTATTAAAAAAACGTATTATTAAAAAAACTCATAAATTATTTAAAAAAACACACATTAATTAAAAAAACACATTAATATCTAAAAAAAAATTAAAGTACTAAAAAAAAACATTATTCTTATTCTTCGGCTTGGTCTTCTTCGATCAACCTCTTCCGGATACGTTCCTTTTGTTTTTCCATCAGCATTTGGTCGACCGGATTTAGGTTACTGAAGTCTCTTGTAAGAAAGTCCAAATCTCTCATTCTTTTTTTTTTCCTTTTTGTCATTAGAGACCACCTCCATGGTTTTGTTGAATTTATTGAGGGATTCAACAAGATCGTTGATGTTTACGGCTTCCCCCTCAGCCGGTTTTTTCCCCCTGGCGTCCCTTCCCAATGGCCGCCTCCTCGGCGGTGAAGACGTTTCCTCCCCCGCAACGTTTAGGTCGAATCCAACCCGGCAATCCGACCCGGCGGAAGTGCTATACGCTCCAGACGAACTAGTTTTAGTCCGTTTCGGCCCTACTTCCGCATCAAGGTCCGGCGCCACCAGCTCAACCCACTTAGAACACCTTTTCAACCTCTCCCACACCTTTACACCGTCCCACGTCTTCACCGTCCCATACCTCCGCAGGCACTCCTGCTTCCACTCTTCGACAGTGAAATTATAAACCGCCAAATCGTCACTGCCACTTGGTCTCATACGACCGGCGTTCCTGTTGAACAGATTAGTAAACAAGCCGACAAATTTTCTGATTTCGGTCCACCGACCCGAAATCATATCGGCGTTCCGCTCTGTACTCCCAACGAGCGAATAGAACGTCTCCCTAACCTTTGTCCAAAAGACCTTGCTCTTTTGGTAGTCCGCTGCAAAATGCATAAATAAATTTGTAAGTCATTTAACTTTTTTATTTAACTTTTTTTTAAAATCATTTTTAAAAACGTTAAAACAATTACCGCAACGCCGATCCTCGGAAATGACTATCCAAGCCCGACACAGGGCTTCCTTCTCATCCGATGACCACGGAGTGGTTTTCCGTTTCGTCCTTCCAGTCGAAGCCGAACCCGACCCGTCCGTTGCAACTTGTTTTTTCCGGTGAACGCGTCTTCTTTGTCCCGCAGCTTCACCTTCTGGTTCTTGTGTCTCCGGAACAACAAAGTTAGGAGACGGTTGTATGTTGGATGGTTGAAAGCCGGATGATTGTTGCGACCCCGAATAAAACATCGGTTGGTCCGGTGCCGACCATAAATCGTCGTAACTGTAATCTGAATCTAGGTTTGGGTATCAATTTCCAGCCATGTTTTTAAAAAAAGGTTTGGAAGATGGGGTGATTTTGGGTTTTTTTGAGGTTGTGGTAAGTATTTTATGTGATTTTGGGTGTGGTATGTGATATTGGTTTATATAGAGAAAAAAAAATTTTTTTTTAATAAACTTAAAGAGCCAACGGCTCAATTTATAAAGCCCCAACGGTCATGCACGCATTCCGAAGCCCACTTTACGCCCATTCCCAGCCGCTACTGGCCTTGCGCCTGCCTCTTTTTCCGCGCTCGCGCCCCTCTCGCGCCCCGGGGCGCGAGCGGATGGGCTCACGCGCCCCCTCTAGCGCTCCACACCCCTCAGCCTAACATTTGTAAAGCTTGAACTACAAGCATGATGATGATTTTGATTATGCTATGCTATGTTATATCATATCATATTATTGATTGTTTCTTTTGAATATTATGCATTAAGTTATAAATTATAATAATAATATAATATAAGAATTTGTTTAATATAATATTAAATACAATAATAATATTATAATATAATAATATTTTTATATTATATTATAATATAATATAACTATGTAATTATATAATTATATAATACAATTCGCCACGGATAGATCTATCCGTGGCGTATAGGTACCAAACAACCAGTGGCAGGTTGTCAGGTGTACCTTATACGCCTCGTATATCCCTATACACGATGTATAAGGTCAGCTTTGATTTATAACCTGGGTCTCTCTCTCTCTCCCCCAAGCATCTTCTTTTCTTCTTCTCCTCTCCCCAAACTCGTCCACCCATCCATCACTCCACCGTATTTTTCAACATATTTTTCAAAGCACCACCACCGTCGAGATATATTTGTGTACCTCAATTCCTTTGATTTTTCAAAATATGAAGAAAAATAACGATGGATTTTTCTGCTCTTAACCGAGTTCAAAATCTGCAAGAATGACAGGGCAACTTTGGAAGTGTGTAAGGAGGTCGTCCAAAGTAGACGTTCCTAGCACGTCTTCAAAGACCCCTCTGGAGGATCCACACGAAAATCCACAAGAAGAGCCTATGGAAAATCCCCAAGAAAGAAAGATATTTGTAGTTGATGCCAAAGAATCGAAAAACTGGTGAAACATATGAATAATATCTTTTTATTAAACAAAAATCCTAACCGATTCATTCATTAACATTAATGGTGAAATAAGGAAATATCAAACTTGAAGTTGCATGCCTGTCAGAATAAAATTTTAAAATTACAGGTAATTACAAATTAAAGAAAATAAAGGTGCGTCATGGTCGAAGAATTTGGATTTGTATGGTAATAAACTATAAATTGTTTTTGGTGTCGAAGGCTGCTCGTTAGTACATAATTAAAGTGTTTATTGTGGTTTGTATGCAAGATAATAAAGCTATACACATAATTTAAAGAAAAATACAGTTATAACATTTATTATTAAAATATGTTATAAAAATTCATTCAGATTCACACCGTAATTATAATGTAACTTATTAGAAATATTTATTATTTTTATTTTTTTATTATTTGTAACTTAATCATGCTTCTCATTGCATTTCAAGGATATTCCATTTTCACATTAATTAAAAAAAAAGTTAATCCGGCTAAAAGCCATTTATCATGCTTCCATAAAATCCAAAATCTTCGTTTCTTTTTTTTTCGTAATAAGTTGTTAAAATATATTTATCGATTAATTATATATTCCAACAGCTTCCCATAATAATAACTAATAGCATGAGATAAGTATTCAAAATTTATACATTCTTTATCTAATACTTTCAAGTTTCAATTATTATAAATAAGAATCACTACCTTCACCTCATGCAGCTTTAAACATTTTAATATTCTAACTAACTCTGAATAACCACTATTATTTTGAACAATGGCTTTAAGATTAATATGTATTTGTCATTTTCCTAGCAATTACATTCATATGAAATGAAACAAATCATTCTATTAAATTTTAATTTTTGGTTTTATATATTACTTGATTATACAATTGTTAATTGTAAAATATAAATTCAATTAAAAATTTATTATACACAGAATATTAATGGCAAAAAAATTATCACGATCAAACCAATTTCAAATTCTAAAGATTATATCATAAGGTTTTTGGGATAATTTTTGAATAGAAATAAGCGGATAATCTTAAATATGACGACAGTTATTTGTAACATATTTATTTATGTACACCGAAGCAACGCAAGCGGTTAGACAGACGCAACCCCAACGGTGGGGCTCCTCCAAGAGTTAAAAGTTAAAAACCACTTGTTAACATTATTCCGTCAGCGGCAGTCAGTTATTTTTCCTTCCTCTTCCCGCCATATTCCCCTGTTTATTTAATCGGTTTTACTAATTGAGCCTTTATTTCATCGGTTTATTTTGATTTTATTTATATCTAGTAACAACAAAATTGTTATTGCAAATCGTCTGATCCTCTTTTACATTATTTTGTGTTGTTAGGGTTTATTCGATGATTTGTATGGATGTGTTTTCCTATCGTATTGAGAAGAATATAAATTATTATGTGCGTTATATATGCTTCATCATATAATTTGTATAGATGAATAAACTATTGTTCCAAATTTGTTGTCTAGGATACAAATTAACAAAATCGTATTCGAGCAATCATAAAAAATTCTGTAGAAATTTGAAGCTGCAAATTATATATATATATATATATATATATATATATATATATATATATATATATATATATATATATATATATATTATGATATATAACTGTGATAATAAGCTTGTATTCGCTGTATTATTGAACAAAGTTTAAGCAGCAGATATTATTCTTCTTTCTATTTCCTTCGGTTATAATGAATTTTTAATAGTAAGTACTTTTGCAAGCGTCATTTTAGGAGTCTTTCAATACGGCATTCAATATTCGCAGTTAAGCACAATCCACAAGCATGAAACACAGTTCTGTTTCTGCAGCAATGTTCATTTGTAATATTTATTGTACTTGTTACTTTCTGAAATATAATTGTAATAAAAAAGTCCTACACATAAGTAGGGCCAGGGAGGGTGAGACAAGGCGAGCCTTACCCCTACCTACCTAGGGGACGGAGACGTTGAGTTTAGGTTAATGTTTCAAAATTTTAATTGGTTGACTCCGTTGGTGTTTTGTAACTGAATTTAATTACTTGTGTGTGCCGAAGAACTTTGCTGATTTGCTTTTCTAACCTTGGTATTGGTTGCTATAAGAAAAAACAGGCAGGTGTAATTACCTTGTACATTTGTAGGATGCCAGCTTAAGTTCCGTTAGAAGTTGGTATCATCTTGTTCTTTGTAAAATCTCTGCGGGATCAGTGATGCTGCGATGTTGGTATGTGATGAATTATATAAATGCTCTTTTAAAAGTTATTCTTTTAAATATTTGACTAATAGTAAAAAACCTACTATCAAGTCAAAACATTATAATTATTGCGGGAACTTTAAAATAGTGTTTGCAGATACCAGAAGTAACTAATAGTAATACTCCCACTCTTTCAAATCGTTTTCATTTTTTTAGTCTCTTTTGAATGTTACTTTCTGTTTTCTTTTTTTCCATACAGGGATCTGCTTCTTTGCTGATGTTAGATATATCGTTCTGGTGTTTCTTCCTTGAAAAATACATATTATGTGAAATGCTTTTATGACAAGGTTAATTGTGAAATGGCAAGCAACATAAACAAGGGCACATTTTGGTAACTTACAGAAAAATCATGGTTCCTTCCACCCTTGGGGCCCAGTGCTGCTGCCTTCGCTTATGTCACCCTCTTGGAGTGCATAGAGGACACGAGTTCTATAGGAGTTCAATCTTATCAAATACACCTAAGCATTTTGGTAGAAACAAATGTATCTCTTTCATGTTTTATGTTTTCTCTTAAAAGTATTATGATGCATACTGCATGCATATGGTGGATTTTAAACACATGATCTGTGCTTCATATCACACAACAGAGTTGGTGAAAAATATTACTGTGAAGTTGCTAGAAATGATCTTTGGCTTTCCGATTAGATCTTTGGTTTATTAATATAACTCGAATGAGAGACAAGAATTGTACGCTAGTCACACGTGTATTGATACGTAAATTTAGATAAAGCCCATTTTGTGAACATATCCCATCTGGGAAATAATTTATGTAGATTTTATCATTCATGACACCTTTATTGCAATCCTCATCAATGGTCGAGTGTGGTTCTTTCTTCTATGCAAATGTCGCTTTCTGCATCTCTTGACCTGCATTTGAAGTTATTTGACTGAAATTCTTCTTAGGTGAATATTTGCTCCAATTTTTATCTTAGTTTCTGAGATATTTTTGTCATCTATGCAGGTTTCTTTCAGAAACAGGAGATCAAGTTCTTTCAAACAGGATGGAGCATAGACACATGCCGGATCAACTCATGATACCACAGCGTTACCAGCATGAGAACAATCATCCGCCTGTCGAACAGCCTTACATTCCTATGGGTAACTTATCCTTACTCATATAAATTTGTATATCTATGAAGTAAATTTCAATGCTTACCGGTAGCTTGTAGAGTTGGCATTTTGTGGAGGGATGGTGGGGTCAGTTAATGTGCCAAAACGGTTTAAAACTACTTTATTTTGGTATCTTTAATATATTTATCATTGACCTTTTGCAGTAAGGGGTGTTGGCAAGGAAAATGGTCATTTCGTCACTCCAATGTATCATCCAACAAGAGGTGGACCCAATTCTAATTCTCATTGGGATTTAAGAGGCAGATCAAACGAGTATCATTCATCAAACTTTAGCATGGAAATACAACACTTCCCTCCACCATTTATAAGACCTCCTTTTGATCCCTATACACACACATCAACCAATGGAAACACATCTTTCGCACCAGTGGGTCCCGTTGGCCATATTGGTTCTGCATCTGGAGGGCCACGTAAAAGGAAGACCTATGATGCATATGAAGGTAGCTCGAGCAGATTTTATGGTGCAGGGAGTTCATCTAGTTCTCATGTGCCGGTTCAAGAACCTGCTGTGGACGGTTTTAGTTGGACTCCACATAGGGGATCCAATCTCTCGATCAATGGTCAGGATTTGATGAGGAATGTTAAAAGAAGATATGACCCCGAGTTGGAACCTTGTGTGACCAGTGCTCATGTGCCCGACTATGGTTCCCGGTTTTACCAACCAACAACACACTCTGCAAACTACTCTGTCCCTGTCCACCCTGTCAATCTAAGTGCTGATGTTACTGGTCAAGCGTGGAATATTGTTTCTTATGGTGCTTCCTTTCACCAAAGGACCCCACATCCAGGTAAATCATATTTATTTATTTTTCTAAGAATTGTTGAACTTTTGGCCATGTGAATACGAAAGGATGATGAGCAGGCTAGAGGTCACAGTATTAGCTGAGTGGTTAAAACGGCCGGGTTGGATTGACCCACCCACCTTTATGTCATTTCTTACACTTGTAAATGATTTAACTTGTTGACGATAAAAATTACAGGTGTAAACGAGCCGATCTCAACTAGGCTCGAGCTCGGCTTGGTTCGAGCTCTATTTCTAAAGCTCGAACTTGTATGCGTTTATTAGTTTTTAATTAACTTTTTTCTACATTTATAATTTATTTTTATATATAGTTAAATTACAACTATTTTAAATAGAACTTACATAAATTATTATTTATTTTTTTTTGTTATAATTTTATATATATTGATAATTATTATATTAATATATATTTAATATAATATATTAAATAGAAGTTATATAATTTATTGGCTCGTTTAGGCCCGCGAGGCGACTTGCGTCGATTCGAGCATTTAACGAGCCGATCTCCAGTAGCACAAGTGGCTTGGCTCGTTTACACCCCTAATAAAAATGATTTAGAAGGTTGTACGCGTTACAAGTAGACTTTGAGCTACTTTCAATTCAATTGGCCTGTTACGTTTTGAGACAAAAACACCTAAATCGACCCATCCAAACGGGTCAAAATTTCCACCTTCAGTTTTAACTTTTTTTCATGATAAAGAGTTTTTTTAACAAATTGTTCGTTGAAATACAGATCTTAATGACCCGAGACGTGAAGCAAGTCAGTTCTATGCTGGAGGGAGTTCTTCCTCACAGAATCCCCATATTTCCCATTTTCAGCCGACTAATGATGGTCACAATTACCATCATCAAAGAGTAACACCTTTTTACAGAAACGGTCCTAATTATTACTGTAATTACAACAATGGCGGTCGTTCTTCAACAAACGAGCTTCAGTTTCCTTCAGAAAACATATCTTCCAGATATTCAACGTATTCTGCTGCAGGAGTTGGGGGTGGTGATGGTGGTGTTTACAGAAGCGGTGGGCCACGGTTAGCAGTTGATGCGATTGATTCGCGTGATGAGTTTGAACTCGTAAACTTTCCCGATGAGTATGAAGATATGAGACTAGACATTGACGACATGAGCTATGAGGTTTAATTGCTACTCATTTACTTTCATAATCTAATTTTGAGGTCTGCGTGACTATGTCGAGTATGCCACCTCATCATTCCAATGTGGACATTCTTATTAAGTTAAAGTTTGTGTTTGATTTACTACAGGAGTTGCTTGCACTTGAAGAAAGTATGGGGTATGTGAGCAGTGGCTTGGCTGAGGATGGGATGGCTAAATGCTTAAGGGAAAAAGTATATTATTCTATGGATCAAAGTCATGATACTTGTCCTATATGCCTTGTAAGTTATAAATTTATTGTTATTGTTTATTTGCTATTATTATTAGGCAAATTGGAGATAAATAATCCCACCTTTTTTGTGTATTGGCCGATAATAATCTCAACTTTAAAAATCACTACCAACCTTTCAACTATTTTTGTCTCAATGGACCTCCGTTAAGAAACACTTAACGTCGTTAAATTTTTTCCCGAGTTTCAAACCGATGTTTTCGGGCTTTTGATCGGAAAAGGATATACGAGTCCACTGATGTAAAACTTATCTCGAAACGGTGATCCAAACGACGAAATACTGTTTTAATTCAGGTGTTTGAATTTCCGGTTAACAAAAATTATGCCATTTGAGATAAATTTTACATCAGTCGAATCCTATCATTCTTCCGATCAAAAGCCCTAAAACATCGGTTTGAAACTCGGAAAAAAACCTAACGACGTTAAGCGTTTTTAAACGGAGGTCCATTGAGGCAAAAATAGTTGGACAGTTGGTAGTGATTTTTAAAGGTGGGATTATTATCGACCGATACACGAAATGTGGGATTATTTATTTCCAATTTGCCTTATTATTATACGTTATATTAATGATTGGTTATTGTGATGATAAACAGGAGTACAAGAATGGTGAAAAGATTGGAAGAATGGAAAAATGTGGGCATGAGTATCATGTGGATTGCATTAAGAAGTGGGTAGTGATGAAGAAAGTTTGCCCTATCTGCAAATCCGAATGCTAAAACACATTCAAATTATTATTATTCCTTTCTTTGGATTTCTTGTAGATATGAAGTATATGATTCTTCTTAACCATTTCACCTTTAAAGCTGTTTCACACAAGCTTTTGGTGATTCTTGAATATATTGTTGGTTGATATGATCAACGAAAAACCTGAATGAAAGTTACGACCCAAGTAAAAACAAAAATTAGTTGATTTGAATTGAATGATGTGGAATTTATATGTGCTCATTAGTATCCAATCTATTGAATTTATTGCAATTTATTTGAAATTCTCAATAAGGGTAATAGGGTTTATTAATTGTATTTTCTTGCATAGTTGATTTGAAATTCTCACTTAGGATAAAGGGTTTAAAGGATTGAGTTTTGCAATTCAAAAAGGGCATACAGCGTAGCTTGTTGCCCGTTTGTCTTTTATTTTGATATAAATACTATATTTTATTAAAAATATATTTGACATTTAGATTTTGATGTGTTTGAAGAAAACTTGATTGTTTGTGGTGCGTAGATTCAGGCGAACTTGATAGTGAGAATGAATTGCAAATGATGAATGAAAGTTATGGATCGAGAAATAATTACTTATATTGGATTGGCTATGAATCACACATCGATACAAAAATGTATTTGGACCTAATGAAATGAATCTACATTCTTGAATTAAAATTTCTGTACTTGGTTTGTGCACCACGGGCACTTAGAATAATTATAGTAGATCATGATTGCTAATGTTTCTGAAGTTGTCTGTTGGTTAAATATTAAACGTTTGAAATTGAGGTGGAAAGATCACAAAAATCTATATATATAGTATTAAAAAAATTCATTTTGGCTTATTTCTTATTGGTTGATTTTTACTATATTTCAAAAATAATAAGTCTTCATAGAATTTTTTACTAATAAAATAATTCAAAATTAAAATCATAATAATCATTTAATTTATATAATAAATACTCTTAAATACATTCTTTTTTGCTCATTCCTATTGGTTGATTTTACTATATTCCAAAAATAATAAGCCCTTATAAAATTTGTTACTAATAAAATAATTCAAAATTAAAATCATAATAACTATTTAATTGGATGCGTTTTCTCCTAGACAACCAATTATGGACCCGTATACGTTTCATAACCCTAATTTTCATTCCTTTCTCTCCAACTCATTGTTTGCGAATCACACCATTTTCAAATTATCTTATTTGAATATGTATCTTTCCCTCAATTTAACATGCTTCGAGTCTACAATGCTATCAAGTTCTTGGTGTTTTTGAAGAGTTTAAAATCGACAAATTGGAATCACTGGTTGGACTAATATAAGCAGAAGTTATTGTTTCTTATCTTGAGGTAATCATAATCTTTCCTCTCTATATACTGTTGCATAATTTTGCCTAAAGTTTGACCTTTTCTGTTAATAACATTTTTATTTGGTATCTGCACATATTGAATCAACTGCATTTGCAAATGAATTTTAAATTAAAATTGAATTACTTTTCTTACCATTTGCTAATTTTGAGTCGCAATTGAAGCTTTAGATGTAGAAGATGATAAATTATTCTTTAATGGTGAGTCACTTATGCTCCCATAAATTGTTTTATTCTTACTCCTTTTGTTAGTAAATTATCATACATTAAACACGCGCACCTATGTTGCAAAATCAAATTTAAATTTGGAGATCAGAAGGAAAAGAATTTACAGTAAATGGCAAATTAAGAATTTTCATGGACGGAAATTCCCAAGATAACGAGTTTGAGTCAAAACCATTTGTTTTAAATTGTAGTATAAACTTAAAAGGCAAATTTATTAATGATGCATTCTTAATTTTTATGTTATTGTAAACAAGTCGGTCGGGTTAGATGGAGTAACAGGCCAAATTAGATTCGGGTCAAAATGGGGAATAATGATCATAATGTGTTCGGGTCGAAACGAGTTGTTTAAGAAACTATTAAATCATATTAACTCAAAATAGCTAACTTTATTTAATGAGTAGGATATGATGGGTCGGTTTTGGTATGTATCAACTACATAATATAGACCAAGGGTATAGAAGTCGTAACGCATGCTGTTTACATTCGGGCTTTCTTATCAGGTAAGGCTCATATTAGAAATTACAAATTTGAGACGCCATATGTGGCAAAGATAGTAATGGGCTTGCCTATGTTGATGTATCCAATGATTTGAATTAGGTGATCGTTTTATAAAAGTATCGAGAATTTAATTACAAAAAAAGACATATTACTATTGAACTATTGATAATTTCTTTTAAGTTGATCCTTTCAGAGAGCTATTTGTATTTGAGATTTTTTGAATTGGTACGTCATTATAATAATATTATAGTTCCATCTTTCTTTTTTGATTGGTTAAATGCGACAGGATTTTGTGGATATACATAAATCTTCAGCGATAATATTTGCAACATGATTGCAAGTTGGCCATACTTTGTCGTAGATGTGACAATTTTGTGCATGTTACTACTTATAATGTGTTGATTAATATTTTCATGTAATATGTAATTTTAAGTAGCATTGTAATATAAAACGTAGTTCTATTAATAATATATGATAATTTTATTGTGTATCATATTTTGTTTACATTTTCTTAAATCGGTCAAAATCTAATATGTTTATTTTTCTTTTAGTAAAAAAGTTAGGGCCACTATAACCATCATCTCTTCCAAATTACACTAACATTAATATTAAATATATAAAATAGCCACATTTATTTGGCATAATATATTTATGATGGTTTAAATAGAAATTAGTTTAAAAAATTTGTAATTCCATAAAATGAATTTTTAACACATATTATTGTGACACACTAAATTAAATAAAATATATAGGATTAGTTTTTACAGCAAATTAATTATTCGAGGTAAAACGAGCTAATTTATGAATATTATTGTATCATGCAAAATTAAATAAATGTATATGATTATTTTTCATAACAAATTAATTATTCAAAGTAAAACAATCTATTTTATGAAAATTTGAAGATGTTTAAGTGAATGAAACAAAATAAGGAGCCCTTTTATATAGTTTTTTTTTTTTTTTTTTTGACAGATGGTGTTATGTTCACTAAAATGAATTATTAATTTTCTGATTATTAAAATGTATTTTTATATATGAGTTAAGAACAAACATAACATTTATTTAAAATCATTTGACACAAATAGAAAATTTACAAATTGTTCAAATATATAAGCATAATATATACACACACACACACAATTGACACCTTTAGATAAAAAAAAAGTTTCTGTTTAAGTTTTAGAGAAGACAGTTTCCTGTTGTAGTTTGGTTTTACGATGGTCATCAACAAAAGTCTAGGCCGGTCTATTTCAAGATTTGGCATACTTAAAAAACCTGTTTTACACATGGTCAACTTTATATAGATTTATCAAAATTGAAGAGTAGAGACGAAAAAAAAAAATATTTATTTTAGATAAGCAAGAGAAAGTTGCAAACAAAACAAAAAATATTGTTTATAAGTAAAAATTTGTAGCTTTTGAAGTTTATATTTAAAAGTTTAAAATTTTGTTTGTAAACATTCTACTATGTAATGTCATTTTTTATAAGTCAATGTCTTCCAATATTATGTTTTCGTTTGAATATAACTTACAATTATAAATTATATTGATGTCTCAAAATACATACTAAAAAAATATTGTCATTTGAAATTATATTATGTCCGTGTAATACACGGGTCAATAACCTAGTATGCAAACATTGTAATAGCATTTTAATACTTTTGTATCTAACATTTTAATACAAACCAACTTACAAATTACTAATATACCGATATGATTACCACGTAGACAAACACATGAAATGATATTAATCTCAAAACACAGTAAAAGAAACATATCAAAGATGTTTATATTTAAAGTTTGAATTATTCTCCCTAATTTTGGATATGTCTACGGTTGTCAATCACCATATCCTTGCTATCCTCAAACCAAATTATTTGCCTAACTACTAGCCTCAATTTATTCCTCATTTTTTCCTTTCCTTGTTTTTATTTTTTACTTTCTTTTCCTTGTATTTATTTTGACAAAACCTCCTTGAAAAACTATTAAGAAATATATGAATGAATTACTTGATCTCCATTCTTTTGATGGTATCAGAGAAGTTCAAACATAGAACAAAAACCTAATCGGTGACTGTCACCATGGCCGGTGAGAAACCCGATGGAAACATGAAGAATGAAAGATTACCCGACAAAAACTCGACTAATACAAGTCCTGTTCCAGGTTTGACAAGGGAACAGTACCAACTACTCCTAAAACATTTTGGTGAGAATGTTCTCGAAACTGACACCGCTCGGGTGGCCACTATGGCAGGTAAAAGGGGTTTGATAACGAATGGGTTGTGGACTCTGGTGCCACAGAACATATGACCTATAATGACACCATCCTTAATAACAAAACCACTTGTCCAAATGAAGAACCTGTTGTCATCCCAGACGGAAGTGTCATTCCTGTAAAAGGAAGAGGCGAATGCTTTCTAGAAGGAGGGGCAAAACTAAAAAGGGTTCTTTATATTCCAGATTTTAATTGCAATCTCTTATCTGTGAGCCAACTGACTAAAAATCTCCAATGCTCTGTAACGTTTTTTCCTGAATTTTGTGTCATACAGAAGCTTCACACGAGAAGCTTGATTGGTGTGGGTAAATGCAAGTAAGGTCTATACCGAATGGGGTCAATCAATGGTGAAAGAAAGGCTATGATGAGCACTGGGAATATATGACACAAGAGATTGGGACATGCCTCTAAAGATAAGCTTGTTGCTATTGATTTCCTCAAAAAATTACTTTAAACAAACTTTGTGATTCTTGTCCCAAAGCCAAACACACTAGGCTTCCCTTTTCAAGTAGTTCCATAAAAACAAATGCTTGTTTTGATTTGGTACATTGTGACATTTGGGGAAAGTATCGCACCCCTTCCTTCTCAGGGGCAAAGTATTTCTTAACTATTGTAGACGATTACAGTAGAGCCACATGGGTTTTCCATCTAAGATTTAAGCATGAGGCAAGTAAGTGGTTGAAGTTTTTTTACAATATGGTAAAAACCCAATTCGAAAAACCCATCAAGAAAGTTAGATGTGACAACGGGGGGGAGTTCACATCTAACGACATGGTTGCTTTTTATAACGAACGAGGGATCTTACTTGAAACTACTTGCCCTCACATACCCCAACAAAACGGAGTTGTCGAGCGAAAACAGCGACACTTACTTGAAGTTGCTCAATCACTTAGATTTGAAGCGAATTTACCCAAGAGATTCTAGGGTGAATGCATCCTGACGGCCACCTACATCATTAACCGATTACCATCCAAGGTTATTGATGACAAAAATCCTTTCGAGTTGTTATACAACCGGAAACCCGATTATGATGATATGAAGGTTTTTGGTTGTTTAATATACTATCGAAACATCAACACCAAAGGGGATAAGTTTGAGGAAAGGGGGAGTCCTGGAGTATTCTTGGGCTTTCCTCAAGGAACAAAAGGTTATAAAGTTTTTGACATCAAAAATAGAAAAATCATAATCTAGGGACACAAGATTTTATGAAGAAAAATTCCCTTTCAAAGGGGGCAATTTATCTACGAAGAAGTTGATACTCTAGATCCTTTAAACAAACCCATTTGTGATGCTAGTGAGAACTTAAACAAGTTCACTGTAAATACACCAAACCTTTATGAGTCCATACAAAACATTGATGAACCCATTAATAATAGAGAATCCACTGAAAATGATGATACAACTCAAGAAATGGGCCCACCTCCATTTGATGCAAATCAGTCCATGAATGAAGGATCCAATTCGCACAACATTGGACCTTTGGCTCAGGAAGCTACAATAAGTGATTTGGGCCAGACTTATGATAATCAAGAAATAGACCCACTCCCCCTTGACGAAGCCATCAACAATCCCGAACCTATCAGGACCCAAAGAACAAGATCACAACCGGCTCACCTAAGCGACTATCAAGTAAAACTTCCCTCTTCGGTTGATCATGCAAAGCCCGCACCAAGACAAGCATCCTCAACGGTATACCCCTTATCCAATTTCGTTTCATACAAAAATTTTTCTAAATCTCACAAAGCTTTTTTAGTGGCCATTACTTGTAATAATGAGCCGAAACATTTCAATCAAGCCATTCAAAACGAGAGATGGAAGGAAGCTATGAAGAAGGAGATTCGAGCTCTTGAAGAGAACGGCATGTGGACATTAGTTGACCTTCCGAAAGGAAAACACGTCGTTGATTCGAAATGGGTTTACAAAATAAAGTATAAACCGAATGGAGAGATGGAACGATTCAAGGCCCGCCTCGTTGCAAAGGGGTTCACTCAAATGGAAGGGGTCGACTACCATGAAACATTTTCTCCCGTCGCCAAATTGGTTACAGTTAGAACCCTTCTAGCCGTAGCCGTCAAGAAAAATTGGGTCATCAATCAAATTGATGTTAATAATGCATTTTTGCATGGAGACTTAAATGAAGAAGTTTATATGAAACTACCACAAGGATTCTCTAAAGAAAATGATACGAGAGTTTGCAAGCTAAATAAGTCCTTGTATGGCCTAAAACAAGCATAGCGTAATTGGTACCAAAAATTCACATCATCCCTTCTCGAGCTCGGTTTCAAACAGCAAAGCCGACTACTCTCTTCATTTTTAGAAAGAATCAATGCTTTGTGGCAGCCCTCATCTATGTGGACGATGTTATCATAGTAGGGAACGACGTGGCGAAAATCCAACATACTAAAGATGAACTTGACAAGCGTTTCAGTTCAAAGATTTGGGTACCTTAAAATACTTTCTCGGTATAGAAGTCGCCCGTACTTCTAAAGGTCTAGTTCTAAGCCAAAGGAAGTACATTTTAGATATACTTAAAGATTTTGGACTCCAAGGATGTAAGCCAAGCCCATTCCCGTTTGAGCAGAATTTGAAGTTGGATAAAGGAAATGAAGAACCCAAAATTGATGCTAATCAGTACCGTCGCTTGGTAGGAAGGCTTCTTTACCTACAAGCTACTAGACCCGACATCGCTTACTCTGTTAACATTCTAAGTCAATTCGTGGCTGATCCAAGACAAAGCCACATGGACACAGCACACCGGGTGTTGCGCTACTTGAAGGGAACAGCCGAACAAGGCATTCTCTTGCCTCGGGACGGCGGGTATAACCTTATTGCATATTGTGACTCTGATTGGCATGGTTGCCCTTTCACTAGGAGATCTAGAACAGGATATATTCTACTTCTCGGAGGGGCACCTGTTTCCTGGAAAACAAAGAAACAAGTTGTGGTCTCTCGTTCCTCTGCTGAAGCCAAGTATAGGTCTATGGCCTCTACAGTCAATGACGTTTTATGGATGCGGTGGCTCCTCAAGGATCTAGATGTCATCCTAAGTGAACCAACCACCCTTTTTTGTGACAACCAAGCGGCTAGACACATTGCCAACAACCTCGTTTTTCATGAACGAACCAAGCACGTAGAAATGGACTGCTACTTCGTACGTGAACGAGTCGAGTCTAAAGAAGTTCAACCATTATGTATTGATACCAAAATGCAAATAGCAGATTTGCTCACGAAAGGATTGGGCGCTCAACAACTCCGGTTCTTACTCGACAAGTTGGGCATTACAAATCTACATGCTCCAACTTGAAGGGAGGATTAAAGTTTGAATTATTCTCCCTAATTTTGGATGTCTACGGTTGTCAATCACCATATCCTTGCTATCCTCAAACCAAATTATTTACCTAACTACTAGCCTCAATTTATTCCTCATTTATTTCCTTTCCTTGTTTTGATTTTTTGCTTTTTTTTTCCTTGTATTTATTTTGGCAAAGCTCCTTGTAAAACTATTAAGAAATATATGAGTGAATTACTTTGATCTCCATTCTTTTGAGTTAATCATTCACAATCATTAACTATCAAGAAGGCGGTTTTTGATTGCGGTGGTGACAAAGCTCCTGGGCCGGATGGTTTTAATTTTAGGTTCATTCGGTTTTTTTGGGAGTTGTTCGAGAAGGATTTTGTGGATATTCTTGATCATTTTCATAAGGTTAAAAGTTTTTGCTCGGGGGTTGGTTCGTCTTTTATCACCTTAATTCCTAAGGTAAACAATCCGTCTTCTTTGGGGGATTTTAGACCGATAAGTCTCATTGGTTGTATCTTAAAGACTGTGTCGAAGGTGTTAGTGAATCGACTCAAAACGGTTATGAATAAGATTGTCTCAGAGCATCAGTCGGCTTTCTTATCCGGGAGATATATTCTTGATGGCCCTTTGGTGGCTAGTGAGGTTATTGCTTGGGCTAAAAAGAGGGAAAGAAGAATTTTTATGTTCAAGATTGACTTCGATAAAGCCTTTGATAATGTGAATTGGGAGTTCTTGTTGTCGGTTCTTTCTCAGATGGGTTTTCCTTCGGTCTGGTGCGATTGGATTAGTGGTATCTTGTTGGCGAGCAGATCGTCTGTTCTTGTTAATGGATCTCCTACTTTCGAATTTGGATGTCATAAAGGCATTCGTCAAGGTGACCCGCTATCGCCTTTTCTTTTTATTATTATGATGGAGGCTTTTTCAGGTATGTTGAAACAAGCCTGTGATATAGGTGCGTTTCATGGTATTACTCTTCCTAACGAAGGTCCTACTTTATCCCATCTCTTTTATGCGGATGATGCTATGATTATGGGAGAGTGGTCTTCTTTTAATTTTGATAACTTGAAACGTATTCTTCGCATATTTTACTTGTGTTCGGGGCTAAAGATTAATCTCCATAAATCAGTGTTATTTGGAGTAGGTGTAGAAGATGGTGAGATCGATATCCAAGCCGGTTTCATGGGTTGTAAGCCGGGTAGAATCCCGTTTACTTATCTTGGGATTATGGTTGGAGCTAACATGAATAGGGTGGTTAATTGGGAACCGGTTGTGTCCAAGTTCAAGAAGAGGCTTTCTAAATGGAAAGTTAATTCGTTATCTATTGCTGGTCGGTTAACCCTTATTAAATCGGTGCTGGATAGTCTTCCCACTTATTACTTTTCGCTTTTTAAGGCACCCAAGAAGGTTACCAATGATTTAGAAGCTTTGATGAGAAGGTTCTTATGGGGAGGTTCGGATGAAGTGAGGAAGATGTCTTGGGTGGCTTGGGAGGTAGTCACCAAACCTATAAAAGAAGGGGGTTTAGGTATCGCTCGTTTAGAGGTTAATAATCAAGCGCTGATTACTAAATGGCTTGGGAGATTTCTAAATGACCAGCACGCGATGTGGAGAAGAGTAGTGTTGTCTATTCACGGGACCTCGCGCTGTTGGGGGCTTGCTCCGGTTAATAATGGGGTTCCCGGGGTTTGGAAGAATTGTGTTATGTTCTGGAACAAATTTAAGGTTGATGGTGTGGGTTTTAATAGAGTGATCCGGGCCACAGTCGGGAATGGTCGCCAAGTTAGGTTTTGGACGGATTTGTGGTTGGGTTCGGCGCCGGTTATGGACAAGTATCCGTCCTTATATGCGGTAGAAAAACATAAAAATGTCTTGTTAGCTGATCGGTTGGTGGTCACTGGATCTTCTCGTCGCATTGTGTGGGATTGGCTTAGAGCTCCTTGCTCCCATCAGGAGGTCAGCGAGAAGCAGGAGTTGGAAGATCTCCTTCAAGGGGTGGTGATGGTTGACCGTGAAGATTCATGGTCTTGGGCGGTTGGTAGCTGCAAAGAGTTTGAGGTTTCGGCGATTAAAAGATGGATGGTGCGGTCCGTTGTGGACGCTGGGAGTTCCAGTTTCCAATGGAGCGATTGGGTCCCGAAAAAATGTAATATTTTTATGTGGAGGGCCGTTCAGGATAGCCTTCCAACCAAGCAGGCTTTAGCTAGACGTCATTTGTATTGTGATGATCATAGTTGCGCTTTATGTGAGAGTAATGAGGAATCGCTCGAGCACTTGTTAACCGGGTGTTCCATTTCTATGGCCGTTTGGAATGCGATTGGTTCATGGTGCAACATCCCTAGACTATTTGTTTTTCATGTCAATGATTTGGTGGAAGTGCATAAGGTTTGTGGTGCGACGGGGAATAAAAGGTTGATTATTCATGGAATTGTCATCATTACTTGTTGGAGGATTTGGCGGGCTAGGAATGAAAAGATTTTTTCGGGCAAGAGCACTAACGTGGCAGAAATGGTTGCGGATATAAAATCTTTGGGTTTTCTTTGGTACAAAAATAGATCTAAGATAGGGGTGGTGGATTGGAAAAATTGGTGTTTATTTGATGTAACGTGATTGTTGGTTTTGGTTTTTGGATTTCAGCGTCTTTCTCCGTCTTGGTGATAGTCGTTGGTTGTGTCTTTTTTTAATGAAAGTCAATTTTCAAAAAAAAAAAAAAAAAATTCACAATCATCATTTCACTTGACTTTCTAACAGAAGCAACAACAAAGAGTATTCATTCCACAAATTTTAAGACTTCCTTTACATTTTCCTGGTTACTTCTTTTAAAACTCGTGACGTGTTGCTGCCTAATTATTATAACAGATCAATAAAGAGACCGTGTTATACGGATTTAGAAACAAAACATTTTCTAATAGATCTTGAACATAAATTTACTGTTCAATAAAGCTGGCGTCTTCTCTCATGCCACCATCTCCACCTGCAAAGAGTTAAAAGTACAAAAAAAAAAAAGTCATTTCTTTGCAGTGAAAATTTTAAACCTTTTTGTTGAAAAAGTCATGTACCATTTGATATTTTCAAAAAAGATAAATATACCCTTTCTTGTAGAATCATTTTCTATGTTATTTTAATGTAAATATTGATTTTGTAATAAAGGGATGCTGATGCATACCAAAAGAAATCCCATCTTGGTCCAACTTTGGACATTCGGTTTTCGCCATAGGGGTAGTCCGTCTCGGCCCTCCTCGTGTTACGAAAGGCACAACATCCGATACAATATATGCCGATTAGAAGGAGTATCATGATAACATTGAGAATCGAGAGCTTTCGCCAGTCCCTTCTTATGTCCTCCATCACTCCAGCTTTGCATGAGTCACACTCGTAGCATAATGTGCTCGGATCGTTGCTCCATTTGTAGCAATCCATGTCTTGAGCCATCATTGACATCTCGTAGTTGCATTCACTAGACGGTTTGCAGCATCCTGACTGAGAAAAAGAGTATCAAGTACCAACACTTTATAAGTTATAGCCTACCTATATCACTATTACAAAATTGACATTTAGCGACGATCATAACCGCTGTAAATGCGTGCCAAAAGCATTTTGTGAGTGATATAGTGACGTAATATTTAGCAACGAAGTTTGTGATGAATTTTTTGGTATTTATTTAACAAAAATTGCATCAAATTTTTAATTGCAAATACTATTCTAAAACTCACTAAGAATTTAGCAAAAATATTTAAGTTTTATTCTTTATAAACATATCTAAATCATACAAGTATAAACAAGAACAATTCAAAACAATTTTTAACGTTTTTCCCTGGTACTTCTTTTGTATAGTATTACATGCTCGTAAACAAACTTTACATATAATAACAATATTCGTTTTTAAGTTATTTAATAAATGATACGTATTTTTATGTGTTAATATGTTTCTGATGCTTGAGTAATTATAATTCCAAAAAAAAATTAAATTATAACTTTAGATTCCCACATGATACATGATATACACTTTTGTGAAATATAATATATGATATATCTTTATTATCTATTTATCTATCAATAGAAAAACATTTTTAAATAATCACTTTAGTTTTAAAAAAACCAAGATTATATCACTCTTTGTAAGTTAAATAACGATAATTATTAATTAGCTCATTTATAATTATATGTAATAAATATTTACCTGTATTGGAGACATGTCTTTGGTCAAATAGTCAACAGGAGACCACATAACAATATCCCTACAAGTCTTTGATCCCAAAATACAACTCCTAACAGTCATCCAATACTTTGGATCCTCAACTCTTTCCCTTAGCCATGGTGAATAATCCTCCACCCTATACTCGTTGTACAGCCTGCCCGAAACCGCAGTTCCACCGCCCGCTCCAGTCACTACGAACCCAAAAATTGTGACAACCATCAAGGCAGCAATCAACAACAACATGACCACTAGGTAGAGCCACAAGGCCCATGCCAAGTGGAAGCATGCACCGATGAACCCGACCAAGGACACAATTAATATTATGAACCCGATGATGAGAAGCGGTGTTTGGAGGAAGTTTTCGCAGGTGGCGCTGCTTCTTGCCATCCATAACGCACCACCTATTATTGGTATGGAGGCTAGTAAGGTGAAGAGGTTTAGTAAACCTATGACAGTGTTGCTAAACCTTGACATGTTTGGTTTCCTTAATATCTTTCTCTAAAGTGTTGTGTTTTGGTTTTAAAAGGATATGTGAAGTCTTGGTATTATGCAAATGTTTGGTTTCATATTTGCTTTTTCACGCAATTTGGTAGAAGGAATTTTATGAAAAGATAGGTGAAGTGACGTGGCATGTTTGTGTTTTAATTTTGTGTAGAGTTGTGAATTGCCTAATTGGCACCTTGATAATATGGTTGTCAAGATTACTAGGTGATAGAATAAACAATTATTAAAAAGATGATATTCAACTTTGAAGTGTTGGATGAGTAATGATTTTTTGAAATATCAAACTTATCGTCTTAAATGGGTTTATTTATTTGAATAAACAAAATTTTCTTTTTTCCAAAAAAAAATTAATCTGATCAACTAATTTTATAATTACAATGAAGTGCACATTTTATTAAGGATACAAAATTAAAACCGGAACCAGAACCTTAATTAGCCAGTAAACAACTTAGTTTCGTTTAAATAATTTGAATATTAAATGTTGGCAACGGCCGTATCGTTTTTTTATCGATCAAACTTAGTAGAACCTTAACTATCGAGGTTGTCATTAGTTATTTTTATCGATCAGAACTTAATAGACAAACTCATATTTCTCTTTAAAAGCTCTTAGATTTTGTAAAAGAAAAAATCTGATGAATTCATATGACAGAAAAATATTAGAAATATTATGTTTAATCAAACGTGAGGGGATGAAAATAGTAAGAAATTAAGAATATATACTCTAAATTAATGGTTTTGGAGATAGACAAAATTTAGTGTGGCCAGAAATTTGAGATTCCATGTTATCCTCTACACATATTTAGGGAAATGCTTTTATTTCCTCAAGCCAAATCTTCAAGTTTCACATCATGTTGAAATTAGAATATAGCATAAGAATAAAAATTATTTTCATCAAATTAAATTGAACTAGTTAACGATGTTTGTATTTTAGTTTAAAATTGTTTCGGTTTTAAACATGGGGCATGTTTAAAGTCCTAAGTATAAACCTAAAACAACCTATTCTTGAAATATTTATGTACTAGCAAATCAATCAGATTAAGGTTAAAAGATACTGTTTTATAATTTGTATACACTAAGTAAAGCTTTGCCTAAAAAAATAAGAAACAAAACAAACAGAACAATAAACCCGAAGAGTTTAAGTTCTAAGTCCAATACCTTAAGGAAGGAATATATTGGGGGCAACTGGGTGAAGCTATTAAATAATTTGTCTTTTAACCATAGGACCTATTTTGCTTCTTTAGTAAGTTTATATTTTTTAACGGCAATTTAGGAAGTGTTTTACGCATGATATTTTATATGTTAAAGACTTAAAGTTAGGATGTTTACATCTTCAGAAACTCATATCCCCATAAATGTTTTTAGAGATATGCAAGTCTATCAACTTTTACATAATCCGCTCATCACAAAGAATTCATCGTCACAAGTGCACCATGATGGGTCAACTCCATGGCCGGCTAGAGGGTAGTGCCAGTCAGATCGTCGGTCGGGGCACGCAATTTTTAGGGGCTAAAATTTTTTGTATCTAAATTTTTTATATATACATTTAAAAATATGAATTGCTTCTTACCATCTTATAATTATTGGGCCTAAAATTCTTTTTTATTCATAACCCATTTAATCAAGTTTAAATTATTGGATTCAAACTAAAACTAAAACTAAAAAAATAAATAAATAAAAACCCGATGCAAAATAAAAGAAATAGCGGTCGATTGAAATTTCTCTTTGGTTCCTTCCTTCTTTGCGAATGCTGAACAACGACCAACCCAGTTGACCACCACTGTTGGTTCGCTGTTAACCACCAGACTCCTCCACGGTTGACCAAGCTAGCCAGCAAGGACCAAGCTATTTTTTTTCCAATGTTATGAGAGTTTCACGAATCAATGGTTAATCGTTAGTTATTACGGAATTTGATTTAATAATATATTTTTCTATGTTTATTGTTATAACATTAAGCCTCGCTTAAAAAAATTAGCTTATCTATTTCGTTACTCGTTAAGGCTATGGGCTTTTTTATTTCGACTCGGCCGAGGCATTTAAATACTCGGAGACGGCCCTGGTCAACTCCTAGGAAGTCTTTACCGAGACAATAAAAAACAAATCCGTGAGTGTCTTGTAAGAAAAGCAGACAATATTGGTGGTATGAGATGGCATATGTTGCAAATAGTATCAAAGCCACTCATGTTCTATTTTGTTTACGATCGTGGGGCAAATCTCATTGGGGACGATGAGTCACAAAAGGGATGTTGGTAACACCCTTGAAAAATCTCACATCGTTCACTTCTGTCTACAAGAGAGATATTGGGTCATAAGGAATTCTCTACTTCAAATATCACTAAAAGGCTTTTACGCTTAATGGTAGTGGATAAGAGAACTTCACAGTTAAGCATGCTCAGCTGTGACTTGTGAATGATACCAAGATGGATGATCTCCTGGAAGTCTTCACAAAGGAAACCAAAAACAAATTAGGGAACTGCATATGGATTAAGCGAATAAAAATTATGGCATGAGAGGTCGGGTGTTACAAAAGGTTTAAAGATTAGTCACTCTAAGATTGGGTATCTAGCTGTTAATGTCAACAGTGTAAACGTCGAGAAAGACGCTCAAATTACCATCAAAGGATAGCCAACTAAGTTTAAGCATTTAGAATTTTTAAAATACTTAAACTTGTCTAGGTAGGATGATGTATGTAGATAGCAGTCACAAGAATATTGTTTGAAAGGAGCTTCCCAACTAAATTAGACCGATTGTGTAACATGCATAGATTGCTGATCCCAGCAAGAAGACACATTACCATAAGTTGTACGTAGAATGGATGAGGATGTTGAAGTGGATTTGTGGGCACACAAGGTTGGCTAGTATATCAGATAAATAAGTGAGAGGGGATCGAGATGGTTTTAGTTTAGGGTGAGTGCTCAGGATGAGATTTGTTATATTTGCACCTTTCTAACGACATGATCGAGGATAGGAATATTATCTTATCTTTCTCCTAAAAGCTTAGCTTTACCGATACTTTGTGGTCTTTGTATGTTACATTTACCTTGTTTGTGTGTTACTATGATGTTTTATGTGTACTATCATACTTTTCATGAGTCTTAGTGTTGGTAAATTATTAATACCGTGTATAGTTTCTTTTATTTATTGTTTAGATTTCATGTGAAATACAACATGCTTCTAATCTACTTTTCATGTCAATATTGGGTTTTGGAGCTAAGCGACTTTCTGGAAGTAGCACCTATTTTAAAAATAGATGTATGGTTTGTTACTTTGTTTACATCACATCTGTCAAACCTTACTAATAGCTCGGTTATTAATGAGATTTTACTAGTAATGATTGTTGTAGCATGATCTAGTATGTATGAGAAATTTAATGTAACTAGATCAAACAAGATTTTGTTGATATTCAAGAGATCGCGAAGTTGGCCGATTATGGGCATACATACATCAAGGAATATTTAAATGTCTATGGGTGTCCTCCTCTTATCTTGTTCAATATGCTTGCCTTTCATGATGCTCTTTGGCTCCACTAATTTTGCTTTTAGTGGGAATCCAAATATTCATTTTGGTTAATTATTCTATTATCTTTATTTATAAATAATTTCAGAAAAAGCTATATAAAACCCAAGATTCTCAAAAACAAACATTAGATCAGTATAACTAAAATACTCCACAATGTGTGACAAAATGATTAAATTAAGCTTCTTAATTATAATTTAAATACACTTGCTTTTTCATAATTATCTACCCACTAAAATTGAAAGCATTTATATCTACATATTCTAATAAAGTAAAATAAATAAGGACACTTGTCATGTTTTAATTAATTCTTACAATTTTTTCCCTTCAAAACTAATATACCCTAATATATGTAATAAATCAATAATTATTCACTTTCTTTTTACACTATGTTTATATAATATTTATATATTTTTATAAATATAAATATTAAAATATTATTTTACTATATATTTCAAAATACTTGGTGAATTCCAAAAATCAACAACAAATCATGTTTCTCAAATGAAAATTGTTTCGGGTTTTTTGTGGAAGTTAAATTTGATTTTATGAGTCAAAAGTTGGTAACTAGATTGTTTGGTACAAGTTAACTACATTTAGTTCAAAATTTGTTACGAGTCAAAAATGAAAATTTTGCATATTTTTAAAAGTTTGAGAATGCAAAATAGATTTATTGTCAAATTTGTTATGGGTTTAAAGTGTTGACTTTAAAATGTCAAAAGTTTGAAAGTTAGAATTTTAAACATGATTCGGGTTTCAAGTTTATTTTTAAGGGCATTTTTTTAAATAATCAAAAGGTTCAGAATTTGATAAATTGACTATTTTTCCCTCAACTATTAAAACTTAAGAAAATTGCGAACACTTTCAACATGCCACCCTCATGCCTATCAATGCTTCTAACTTTTATCAAATTTCAAATATTTATGTCAACATTAATTTTTCCTTTAATGGTGATCAGAACGTTGTATGGGAAGCATGTCATGCAAAACTATGCTCATATGAAACAAAATATTCACAAAATTGAATGTGTTAACATGTTATTTTTTATGTTGTCATTATGACAAAGTCGAGAAGTCCTCTGAAACGTATTAAAAACTTTTTTATGGCGTAGTTCAGAAAAACATAATTCTTGAAGAACATTCATTGTTACAATTAATATCATACTTTCCTTTAATGGGTGGTAAATTGATAAATATATCAATAAAGGTAACGCCTCTTTTGTATTTAGGCTGAGTGGTTAGAACTACTATCGTATGAGAAGTCTTATTTTCGAAATTGGTTCATAACCAAAATTCTTTCAATTATACATATATGACACCGAGAATGAATTTTTCAATAGAAAGAAGCATCATCGAGTACGATTTTGCACGGACATTTTTTTATTAGATTCATTAAAAAAAACCATTTTGTGATATAAATAAAATCAATTTATGACATATTGTATAGATACAAGTACAGATGTAATACATTTTTTTTCATATACGCTATATAATTATTTGCTTTACTTATAATTTTATAATTTGAATTATCCCCGTGTATAGCACGGACTCTAAAACTAGTATATATAAACGAGAATTCCTAAGAGGGTTCCTTTTGTTTTAAAATGCAAAATTTGCAATATTATTCGGGTTCTTACCATTTACAAGGGTTTCACAATACGTTAAAAAAGGTGTTCCAAGTTAAAGTTCAATAAGATGTCAATACTTAAAAACGATGCGTTAAAAACGGAAAATGAAAAATATGAACTGAGTTTAGCCTGCTGCACATAGCTCATTACACAAATCAGTTTTGTTTGACGCAATTAACCGGTCATTTAGCATTATAATTGTGTATCATTGCAACTACTTTTATCATTTATTACAAAGAACGGGTAGTTTCAAATTTTAAGCTATATAGGTTGCAATTTAGTTCTAAGTGTTGTTTTTCTATGTCAACAGCCATATTTTGCTTCTGGTCTGATTCGTGTTGATGTTACTACCACAAACGGATTTGTTATTACGTTGTATATAGCTACATTTTGAGCATACTCGATTAACTAATGGCATAATGTTTTAAGAAATGATAATGGTGGTTTAGCCCCACACTGACTAGATGATGCACTTGCAATTGATAATGTATTATTCTTGTACTTAAGGATCATCGAATATGTCTTTAAACCTCGTCCATCTACAGTGTACTTTCTCCAAATAGAAAACTATAAATAAACAACTTTTAAGATATCACTGGCCCAAAAATAACAGATCCACTCATCTGGCCCAACTAGAGATTTAAAAAAAACAATATCTTATTAATAATATATTTAAAACACAAGAAGCTTGCTAATGGTCAAAAATAAGGATCAGAGCAATATGTTTTGTTCATTCTCATAACTCAAGAAGGAAGGCGGTAATGGTGCGGTTATTTTTAACTCCTGCAAACAAGCAAGTCCGTAAATCTAAATATAATAAGCAAGTTAAAGATTTATGTTGTTTTCTTCAAAGATTCATAAAACAGAAAACCTTTAAAAGCTGAAAACTAGAAACATTTGTGCTATTTTTGTATTTTGAAGCATTAGATTTGACATTTCGAATTCAGAAAGTTGGGATTTGTTAAGGGAGCCTGTTAAAAAAAACTTGGTTAAGAAGGGAAAGGGTTGAACTAGACCCAGAATGTATATTATTTTTTTTGTTTTTGCAACCGCTCAGATGGCTTTGTTCAAGATATATAGATTAGTATTTACGTTACACATTTTGAGAATCATAAACGTTAAATGTTTACAAAATCCAAGAAAAAAATACAAAACAAAACAAAAAAAAAAGATGTCTGTGGTCAACCCATTTTGGCATAAATTACCCGTTCGGATCTGTTAGGGCAGACTAAATAACTCAAGATTTTGAAATTTGAAAAACTAACCCAAAAGTTGATCACAGAAAACACGACATCGGAGTATAAATATAACAATTTGAGCATATAATACCTCATTTGTGATTGGATGACAAATAACTAATTGATGAGCATGCAAGAAGTAACCGCAGTCTCCAGGAACAGGATTTGCAGGCCTCTGATACCCTCTAAAATGAATATAAAGATTTAAACCAATTGTATTGATCTCTTGACCATTGCGGAAACATAATAAGACTTTATAAAACAGTGTTACCCGTCTTCTGCAAATGTTTCATCTACAGTTTCATGCACAGAGCACTGTGGTTTCCCACCAGTAAGATAAAGTGGATCACCTGCCAATAAGAAATGTAAAAACCATTAATTCCATAAGAGGTTGTTATATACAGTTTTTAAAATCTAAGTCACTTGCTCTCTTGATCATTTGATAACAAATTTATGAAATTATGAGCACAACCCTTTTTCATGGAAAAAGATGTTAAGACTAATCAATGTTAGTTCACATACAAAATGGTTTAGGTTAAGACTAATTATGAGCCTTATGTGGTTATTTCTTAATTATGTTGGTTTATATAATTTTTGGAGTCGCATTTCAGGTTAAGATATTGTCTTTATCTTGTTTCCTATTTGAGTTGGTTTAGGTTTTAATTTTCAGTTTATATAATACAAAAAGAGCTGACCATAAACTTGAGTAAATTGTGTTTTGTGTTTCTGTTTAATCGACTTGTGCCATTAAAAGATGGACCTTCAATTTGGAGTTCTATATGCCATCTACTTTGACCCGTTCACATCTTAACCAAGTTCTTTTTTAACTTGACCGTAATTTTTCATGTTCATATATAACTTCAACTTGACCAAGTTTTTAACTTGATGATACGCCAATGGTCAACTTGATGGTTTTCTACTTGGGTTTAAATACTGTTTATTCGTTAACACTTAACAGTATAAACAAAGGGTTGATGATACACCATTTCAACTTGATGACACGCCATCTACTTGTGCCATTAAAAGACGGATCTTCTTTGTTTCTTTAACTTGACAATGATTTTTCATGTTCGTATATAACTTATTGTGAAGAAAAATAGTTTTCATAGAAAAGGGACACAAAATGAAAAGAAAACATAATAACTAGTCAGGGTTTCAAAAGCAAACCTATCAAAGGGTGTCCAATGAACGAAAGATGAATTCGGATTTGGTGGGGCCTACCAGATTGAATCTCCACCTATTCGCATTGCCAAAAAAACACAAAAGCATGAATACTACATATATAGACACAAACGAACAGTCGAAAACACAACTCTACAATTAGAAATCCAAACCTGAACGACAGTGAGGTTATTTTCAATCTCTCTCTTCAAAACACGAACTTTGCTCAATGCAGGTTTTCCTATATAAAGAAAGACAAAAGCAAAGGATAATAATTATCCAAAAGATTAACATTGACCATTATTTAATGTTTTCCAATATTTTTAATAGTATTATTGCCTAAAGAAAGCATTACAGACCTGAAGGAGAAGCAACATATAATCCTTTAGCAACACCAGGATACTTCACTGTTCCAATTGGCTCATCAATCACAACCTGTAACATTACATGGTGTGTTTATATTGTCATACTATGATTCAAGAAAAATGACATATATGAAAATTTAAGATAAAAGCAGTGGTTACTTTTTTATTAAACAGAAATAGAATTAAAAAAAAACAGATCGTTCAAAACTTTCACCTCATCATCGTTTATAATTCCACTTGCTAGTGCCCTGTATATCTTAGACATTTTTCCAGCCTTGTTCACCTCATTGTTGACTTTTCTGCCACATAAAGATTTTGTTAGGCCTGTAAACGGAACAAGTTCAATGAATTGTTCGGTGGGAAGTTGATTTATTTAAATGAGCACGAACAAATATTTTTGTTCATTTAGTCTTGCCCAGTCATTTATGTTTGTGAAAATTCGTTTACATTCATTTGTTTATGTTCGTTCATTTACATTTATTTAAGTTAGCTTGTTTATGTTCCATTAATATTTTCATTAGAAGTTTTAGGCCCATTGCAATTTAGTCTAATTTTAATAACTTTTTTGGGCCCAACGCACTAGTGTTCAAATTTACTTTTAATAGATTTTATCTCAGTTATGTTCGCTCATCTATTTTCAGCTGCGTTCGCTCATTTACTTTCATGAGCCATTTGTGAAGTGTTAACAAACAAAAACGCTAATTTTCGGAACAAGTTAACAGAACAAGAAAACCATGTTCGTTTAATTGATATCATGTTCAATCGTTTGCTCAGTTAAAGTTAAACGAACAAACACAAACTTGCTCCTTTCATGTTCGTTCGGTTCATATACAAGCCTAGATTTTGTTATTAAAGCTCAGAATTTACCAACTAGGCAACTACACAAAATTACAAATTCATCAAAATCAAAAGTAAATGATTTCCATTTTCTTCACTAACCTGTTATCAACAACCGCTGATGTTTTGTCAGCAAAAAGAGCTGCAAGCCGAGTTTTCGCAACCTTTGTTTTTGCACAAAGTAATATTCCTATTAACAATGTAAACGGCTTATATCAATTTCCAAAATCACACTGTATCTAAATTCTAAATTATAAGCAACAATTAGAAAATGCTACCTGATGTACCTCTTCCAAGCCTATGAACTGGAACAGGACACAATTCTTGATTCTTTGTACGCCATTCAAGCTGTGTAAGTACAGTTCGTTGCTGAAATAGTCCCGCGGGTAAAACTTGTAGACCAGATGGTTTATTTAGAGCAATCTGAAACATCCCAATATATATCTAAAAAACATTCATAACACTAGATCTAAAGGAGAAAACATCAGTTTAAGATTCAAGTACCAAATGATCATCTTCAAACAAAACTTCAAGCAAGTATGGTGCATATGGTTCTTTCCATGGCCGTCTGTGATATACTAGTTCTGTACCAGTTCTATCAAATACAAAGTTACAATAATGTTAAAAGAATAAAATCTAGTGAAGAATGTCTAATTTGTATATAAAATAAATAATATAGCTATTGCTGGTAGGAATGGATAACCTGAGAAGAGTGTTTGGATCAGTAATAACTTTTCCATCGACTGTTATCTGCAATGTGCCACAAAAGCCGTCACTTGAAGAAACACAGTTTCAGTCAAAGGTGAAACTGTAACAGCAGCAATGTACAGATACCAACCTGACCATTTTCAATCCTCTGCAACCAACTGCTCCGTTTTTAGTACTAAGAAGATACAACATATACATATAATAGGAGCACAAACAAGCCAAGCCGGTCGTGAGCTACTCAAGATTGGCTCACTAAAAGCTTGAACCAACCTGAGCTTAAACAAGCTTGAGCCCAAGCTCGACCCTCAAAACAAGCTTGTTTATTAAACAACCCTGAGCCCGAGTTTCACTTGCTGAGCTCGAGCCTATTATTGTATAATTCATATTTAAAATATTAAATATATATATATTTATATAATAATAATAATAAAATAAAATTATGATTATGATAAAAGCAAGTTAAATAATTGATATATAATAAAAAAAATGGAGCCCAAGCTTAAAAAACTACTCACGAGAGCTCGAGCCTAGAGGTGGGCAAATAAATCGGTTAACCGAACCGGTTTGAAACCGATTATGTAGAAATCGGTTTGGAACCAATTAAAACCGTAGGTTCGGAACTGGTTTGTAATTTTTTCCACTAAAACCGGTTAACCGAACCGAAACCGGCTGGTCAAAACCCGAACCGGAACCGATCGTAACATTGTAACAAACCGGTTTCAACCCAAACCGAAACTGATCAAAACCGGTTTTGACTTTTGTTGACCAAACTGAACCAGTTATAACCCAAACCGGTTTTTAAGTTTTAAACCGGTTTGTGCACCTATACTCGAGCCTAGACGAGTCGGCTCATTTACACTCCTAAACCCTAAAAAAAGTATGAAGGATTGAATTGAAGGGAAGCTTAGCTAACCCTAGCGTAGGAGCTGAGGTTTGATATCTGAGAGAGTAAAACTCAATTAACGTCAAACCTGCAACCACAATCCAATCAAATCAAGAGATTTAAAATGGAGTTCACTCGTTAGTTATTAATAAGGGAAGGAATTGAATAGACCGGAATCAGGTGAGCGGACAATATCACGGTAAGTAAGACCGTCGTTCAACTCCGGCCAAGCCTCCCCAAACGTCGCCGGAGATGGAGCCTCTGCATTGTTCCTTGACATTATTATTATTATTATTATTATTATTATTATAACGTTTCAAGTTTAAAAATGTCATATGAAATACACACTCCTATGCAAACCGAGCTTTCGTTGAAATGTATCGGGAAGTTTGTTTACGTTCTTTATTAATAAACGAACAAGCATGAATAAAAAATTTATGTTTGTTTAATTAAACGAACGAATACATTAGGGATGACAATGAAACCCGAACCCGATGGAAAAACCTGAAACCCAACATAAATGGGACGGGTAATATCCGACCCGTTAGGGTTTAGGACGGGTTTGGGATTTCTAATATACCCGATAACATAGACCCATTTACCTGATTATATACCCGATATAACTTATTATATTATATTATATTATATATATATATATATAGGGGTGATATCTAGAGAGAATTAGAGAACTAATAAAAACTATTTTCAACTTTTTTTAAAAAAATATTTTGCGATTTTTTTTCTTTTCTCCTTCTAATAAGATAATATTGCTCTTAAAAAAAACAAAAAAAAACCGGCAATGTAGTGCATATATGCACTAATGTGTATTGCATATGTACAATAGTGTTTTATTGCATACAATACAACACAATTGCATTATACAATACACATTATTGAATATATGCAAATACAAGCACTAATAATTGTACTCAAAACAAACTATCGCATATACGTAATACAACACTAATGCACATATGCACTATATTGTTTTTTTGGTATTTTTGTATATAATATAACACTATTGCAAAAATTGCAAATATGTTATTCAACATTATTGCACATATCAAAATACACACTAGTGCACATATGCAATAAAAAAAGTCGATGTATTGCATATGTGCACTACTACGAGTTTTTTTTTTATTTTCTTTTTATTTTTTTTATATTTTTCGAGTAAATGGTAACAAAATATAAGAATAATGACAAAAAACGGAAATTTAAAAATATTTTTTTTAATTAAATTAAAAATATTTCTTTATTAGTTCTCTCTTTAAGAAGGAGTTCTCTCTTGATCCTCTCCCTATATATATATATATATATATATATATATATGTAGGGGTGGGTTCTAGTGAAAACTCCTCTTAAAGAGAAAACTTAAAAACTCTTAAAAACTTCTAAAAAACTATTTTTAACTTTTTAAAAAAAAAAATTTTGAAGTTTCTTTTTTTTCCATTATTCTTATATGTGGTTCAAAAAAAAAACTTGTCGGTAACCTCGTCGGTATAGTGCGCATGTGTAATAGTGTGCATTATATATATGCAAAAGTGTTTGTATTGCATAGAATACAACACTATTGCACATATTTGATAAACACTATTGTATATATGCAATATAAGACTAATACACACATTGAATACACATTAGTACGTATGTGTAATACAATATTAACGCACATGTGCATCACATGTGCGTTTTATTTTATTATTATTTTTTTCCATATAATACAATACTACTACACATATACAATACACAAATATTGAATATATGCAATAAAACACTATTAAACTCAAAAATACATAGTAATACACATGTGTAATACAACGGTATCGCACAGTAATACGTATGTGCATTACAGCGGTTTTTTTTGTTTTTTTTTTTATTTTTTTCGAGTGAAATATAAGAAAATATAAGAATAATGTCTAAAACAGAATTTTGAAAATATTTTTTTTATTTTTAATTAAAAATAATTCTTTAAGAGTTTTTTATTTTCTCTCTAAGGGTGAGTTTTCTCTTGATCCTCTTCCTATATATATATATATATATACACACACACACATACACTATATTCCAAATATATTATCTGTCGAAATTTGTTTATGTCAATTATTTGAGATATTTAACTTTATGGTAACCATCTTTGTAATCGATTAGTTTTATTTTGTCAAAATCTCGATAGAAACCCGACGGGTTTTTAGCCGGGTATACCCGACGGGTAATTACCCGATTAAAACCCAACGGGTTTGGGATGGGTTTGGGATGAACTTTTATAACCGGGTACGGGTTTGGGAATACCTAAACCCGACCCATTGCCATCCCTAGAACACATGCTTCGTTCGTTTATTTATGTTCATATGTTCGTTTACATATTAACAGAAAATAATTGAATATTATTTTGAAGAGTCATCTACTTAATTCTTTTATATTTGTTCGTTTGTGTTTATTTAATTGTGTACACTTATGTTGGTTTATGTTTGTTGGGTTCATTTACATTTGTTCATATATGTTCATTTTTGTTTGTTTATCTTTGTTCGGTTACGTTTGTTTGGAATTTAAACAAACAAACATAAACGAACACGAACATGTTCATTTTTTAAAAACATGATCACGAACACTTATTTCGAACATGTTCATCTTTTAAAAACATGAACACGAACACAAAATAAGTGTTCGTGATCGTGTCCGTTTAAAGTTAAAAGAATGAACACGAACATGCTCTTGTCTGTGATCGTTTGGTTCATTTACAGGCCTAAACACTCCGAAAATATTTGCAAATAAATGTAATTTCATGCACTTCAATGAAATACATTTTCTATTATTATATGATCCTCATACACCATCATGGATCTTCATACCCTACTTTTTGCCTATACTGGCAAAAAGTAGGGTATGAAGATCCATGATGGTGTATGAGTATCTTATGCCTTTCTATTTTTCGAGCAGCATACTAACGAATAAAAGGTGCATAGTTAACTAAGGTATAGGTAGCAGATAGATACTTAAACTCAGAACTAAACAATAGGCAACGTTAATTCAATATACAAACACCCGAACTAGTCGTTTAGCAATTCGAAACGCGAACTGAGATACAGAAACCACCACTTAATTTAGCCTAGGCTCTGAAAACACCATTCAAACTTGCTGGTTTGAACTAGCATGGAAGAATCAACCTAACTCATAATCCAATGAGATAAATTAACCAAGGAAGCTTTATCATAAATAACCACACACTCCATTCATTACAAAACATATGTTGAATACATATACAAGAGATTATTATTTATAATAAATGTAACTCAAATAAACAAGGAGTCTCAAGTTGAAACTCAGTAGAACACTGCATGTGCTGATAATCTTATAACTCATATAATACAACATACAAAAAAACATTCTTTATAATTCCTACAACAATTGTACAAATGTAGTAGCTCAAGAAACCGGCCTAATCGCCTGCAGAGACCTGGACTCCAACTCGAACGACTCGCCACAATGTCCACCCGTAACTGCCACTAGATGGTCTGTGCCAACCTTCGCTTTAAGCCGATACCGTTCAGCCCGGGACCCAATCACTTGACCCAAAACCGAAGCTGCTAACGTAAACGCCATAGCGGATTTGGGCATCAAAACCGACTTTCTAAGCATGGCTATAAACGGGACCGCAGCATGGACCGCTGCAAACCACGAAGGTGAGAATTTCTCCGTGTGTTCTCTCCACATTCCTAACGGTACATTAGCCGCCATGCCCATAACACCAATCACGAGCACCTTTGTGGGCAACGCTTGGGGCCGGAGGTTCTTTGCAAATGCGGTTTTGGCTAGAGCAGCCCGAGCTGCCACTATGACAGGCGGGCACCGGTAGTTTATACCGGTTGGCGGTTTAAATACATTAGCCACTATTGGTAACACATTAGTGACTGATCTATAGGACTTAGCCATTGGGCATTTTCCATTTTGTAACCACTCTTCACCCAATGCTTCATGATTGTTATTATTATTATTATTACTTCTCTTGGATGGTTTATGTTTTTGTTGATGATTTTTAAACATATTATTGAATGCATCGAAACCGAAGGCCCCACCAAAACCCGAGAGGCTGATTGTGGCCGCTCTGGCGGCTAATGGGTGAAACTGTTGTGGAGGTGGCTTGGACCTTTTGTTTTGAGGAGCGTGTGATGATGGGTCCGAAAGTGGGACCACGCCGTTTTGACCGTGGAAAAGTCTAAACGCTGAGTCAAAACTGGGACCGTCTTCGAATATAGGACCTTTGGTTCCTCGTACCTGAACCACGAGAAAAGAAACACTAAGAATATGCTCCAAAAGGGTATTTTAGACATTTAAACTAGTTCCTTGTATCTAGGGGTGTGAATTTCTGACACAACACGAAATTCATTCGGGGTAAGGGATTAGTGTCAATGAGTTCCAGTTAGTTTTTGAGTCGAATCAGTTTAGCTAAACGGGTCATGTTTGTGTCAACCTGGCGGGTTGACCCGCTTAATCTGTTTATTTTATTTTATTTTTTTTAAATGCGTTTTATGGCAATATTTAAAACTTAAAAGAGAAATTGGCATACGATTTTATAATTAAAATGCAGCTATACATTTGATTTTTTTTTTGTTATAAAATTATAACTTTAAAGTAGTGATTGTGAAAAAATATATATATTCAAAAGTAGTTACAAATTCGGGTTAAGCGGGCCATGTTTGTGTCAACCAACGAATAGGCGTGTGGTGTTCAGGTAAACTGGTTATGTACTGAACAGCACGGTGATTGAGCATATACGATAAAAGATAACATACACAGCTTTTAATTGAATTAAAATCACTATATTGAAGGATATAAATCGAAGGTAACATACCGGCAATGGAATATGCACCGATGAAGAAAAAGAGAAACTAGTTGGCTCGTTAATGTTACGCAAAAATGGGCAGCTAACAATATTATGTCGGGATTCCTCGGCCATATTTTTCTACAGGAAGTTGAGTTTGATCTGCATACAAAAAAGAAGGTAACTCAATACAAACTGTCTAATTAATTAACAAATAATTGGTCTAAAACTCCAACTGAAACAAAACCCATGATCAAATAGAGAATAAGGTGTAATTAGATGATACCTTGAAGATGAATAATGAATAGGAGATGAAAGAAAGAATATAAAAAATGGAGGAGTATGAAAGGGAAGAACATGTGTTATATATAACAGCGTGATGTGCACACGCACTTGGTTGACTTTGACCAATCAAGAACCTTTCCAATTGATTTGGGTCAAATGTTGGGTGCTTCTTTTGTTTTTATTTATATTTATATTTTCTTATTATTATTATTATTATTATTATTATTAATTAGGGAAAGACCAGACCCTTTCTTAATTGAGCAGCCTGCCTTTGACAATTCACTCCACATGTTCTGGATGCCTGCATGCTTACCTGATCCTACTATTTTTATTTTTAGTTATCATGAAAAATGTGTTTTTTTTTCTAGTTTTAAAAAATGGAAACTTGTATGTTAGTATATAAGATTTGAAGCCACTTTAATAATAAAACTCATCATGGTTTCAAAACACTGTTTTCGGGTTCTACCACGTTTAGTTAAACATGTTTAGTTTGGACTGACTGGCAGCGGCAAGTAGGGGCTGTTCATGAGTCGAGCCGAACCGAGTGAAGGCTTGCTCGTTGCTTGGCTCGTTTACAACCGAACCGAACCGAACGCTTGAAATTCGAACCGAGCAAAAAATGAAACGAGCCAAAATCGAATCGAGAATTTTTCGATCGAACATCGAGCGATTTCAAGCATTTTTTTTTATTTCTTTTTCACTTTAAATTTTTCGATAAGAAACAAGTTTGAATGTTGTAAATAATATATTTTGTAACCAAATTAGTAGTTTTTCGACAAACGTATAATATGTTGTAAATTTTTAGGAAAAAGAAGTTTGAAGTGAGATATAATGAACATGTAAACAAACTTTTAGCATTCAGAAAACTTGAATCGAACTAATAAAACTATAAAATTGACGGAATAGAAAAAATTTAAAAGGGTTTAAAAAATTGTATACTTAATTATATATAAAATAAATTAAAAATATTCGAGCCGAACAGAACCGAGCAGACCTTTGCTCGTTGCTTGGCTCGTTTACAAACCGAACCGAGCATAACGGCTTGTTTACAATCGAGCGAAAAAACGAGCGAGCATTTTCTGAGCAAATTTCGAGCGAGCGACGAGCTAATTCGAGCGTCGAGCGGTTTGAACGGCCCTAGCGGCAAGTTGACCCATCTAAGATGTTTATTTTTATTTGTATTTAAAAATATATAGGTTTATGCTATATTTCTAAAAAGTCAAGAGTATTTTACGGCATAATTTAATAACTAAAAGAAAAACTTACATATGTTATAAATTGTCATTATAAATTATCATTACTTTCTCTAAAACTTTGTATAGTTTGATATATGTATACTTGTCTTGATAAATATATTTACGTTTATATTTGTATTTCTTTTTGTAAATTAGTAAACTTAGAGTAATCCTATTTAAAAACTAAAAAAATTCGGCTTAAACTGACCGTATTTGACATAATTTTCATGGTTAACACATTCTTCTTTATTTTAGTTTCTTTTTGGGCGTTTTTTCTTATATATTTAGCAAAAATAAAGGTTTGCCAGCAACAAAAAAAACATGTGAACATATAAAGATCCAACACAAACAGATGCAAATTAATTATTTTGATGCTGCTCCTTGTTCTTGTACTTCGGTCGATCTCTTATACTCCGGTTTGAGCTCGTAACTCCCTTGGGTTGATCCTTTGTAGTTGTAGATGCACAGATCTTTCAGCAAATCTTTCAGAAATTGCTGAAACCAAAACACACACATCTGTATATTAATGATGCTAAAATGTATTGAAAAAAAATACTGAACTTCAGTTTTCGATCTCTAAATATAGAAAATCCGCACTTGTCGTCCTTAAACTATGAAAACAACAAAAATCATCCTGATCTATGTTGCCTTGCATGTAAGGGCATTTTGGCCATCTTACCGTTTAACAAAATGAAAAGATTAAAGGTAAATTCTAGGATTTTTTTTTTGTTGGATTAGGTGGTTTTACAAAAATTAAAGTGGTTTTAGGTGGCTGACTAAATTTAAGTGCATAGGTAACTTGCTATCTTAGATAGCGGATTATATGCTAACTTTCCAAGTTGCAATCCAAGTCATCATCCAAAAATGGTGGTTTGTGTAATCCGCTATTTGAGATAGCGGCTTTCACATGTCAAAACTAGATGACTTGGACTGCCACTTGGAAACTTAGCTGACGTGACCTCATAATCCGTTATCTGAGATAACAAATTACCTAAAAGAACTTAAAATTTAGTCAGCCACCTATGACCATTTTTTTTTGTAAAGCCTAATCCAACAAAAAAATCAGCCTTTTCTATTAGGTTTTTAAAATGACCATTTTACCCTTACAACTAAATAGCAAAAGACGTATAGTAACATACTTCAGGTTGATTTGTCTCAGTAATAAGGTTCCTTAAGGTCCAATTTGGTTGTCGCTCGAAGAGTTTAAACATAATGTCTTCCATTTCTCCGCGGTCTCGTCTTGTTCTCTTTGTGTCTGTTCCTTTTACCGGAGCTTTCTTTTTTTCCTGTAAATTTTAAACAAGTTCTTTTATTTTTTTTATTAATCTCAAAAGGGTTGAATTAAAAAGTGAAAAAGAAACCGAAATTACATTCTGTGAAAGGGATCTCAAGGGAACTAACCCTGGCATTGGCCTCATATGCGCTCCATGATCATTGTTAATAACCTTTAACAAGAAGAAACTTGTTAATAATAATAATAATAATAACAACAAAAAGGAAAAACGGAAAAACAACCTGTATCTGTCGGGTTTTAGTCATGTATTTGTTTGTTCTTTCGCGACATAGCTTCCCATATTCCTCCATGTTTTCGTTATGAGGCTTCATATCAAACTTATGATATATTTTCCCTTCAACAGAAACCTTTCCTGAGGCTCCATATCAAAATTATGATATATTTATACAACTTTATGTGACATGATCAAATGAATAATTAAAAAGAAAAGAACTACTCGCCTTGTTTGGATTCGGAAAATACAGACATGGGAATGAAATCTGTTGACATGTCCATTGAATAACATTTGGGTATTCTCCCTGATTCAGTTCCAACCAACTCCATAGTAAACTGATCACATCATGTAAAAATTGCATCAACCAGGAGGATATTAAGAAAGTTTATACTACTCATTCATTCTATCAAATAAGTTGTGCAAAAGATCATCAATTTAGGCAACATCAAATATATAATATATATCCATTTTCAAATTTATGGCATTTATACCCTTGGTTTAAACTAGTGCACTTCTTTTTCCATCTAGCATTGCCTTGATTAAGAAGTTCTAAAGTACAATAAAGAAAAGAGAAAAATAATTAAAGCATGATAAGAAAAGTGAAAAAAAAAAGAACTATTCTTTTTTATTTTTCGCTTCTATCTTGATCATCCCACAATATATTATTTATCTTATAAGATATAAATTAATACACGGTATACTGGTTATCTAACATTACTTGTATCCTAGTATCCAAAACTAAATAAGGTATCCATCTTAATCAAATCATAACAAACTCACAAAACTTTACTGATATAAGCCCCAAATTGCTACTTATAATTGTTATGAAGGTATTATCTAGAAGATGTTTGTTTCATTTCGACAAATGTCTTCGAAAATGAATAGTGGATTCAGATAAACAAACAACTTGATTCCCTTAACATAAAAGAAGCAGTTATACAAGGGTAAATCATTCAACAGTACGTGATGAACATGAACATGAAAATCTGGCATGGTACACTGGCATTTATGAACATAAAGAAAGGAGTGATCGATGCTGAAAAATCTACTATTTAATTACACATCTAGGGCTGTAAATGAACCTAGCGTTCGCAAACTGTTGGTAAATTGCTCAGCGAGAAGTTTGTTAGTTTAATAAAGAAGTTTGTTAGTTTAATTATACATCTAGGGCCGCAATTGTGTACATGAACATTTGATAAGGTTTTCGTTTACATTCATTTATGTTCATTAATGTTTGTTTGTTTATGCTTGCTCATTGGAGGTTTAATTTTGATTATATTTATTTTATGACTTTTCTAATCTTATCATTAACTTACACGCGCATGCATGCATACAAAATAACACCACAAAAGTAAACGACGACGTACATTTAAATCATCATCATATATATATATATACACACACACACAGGTGACAATGAATATATATACCTGAGTAGATGAGAAATCGTTATTGGGAAGGAGGGGATCAACGGTGACGATAACTTTGGCGGCAAGGGATTGTTTATGAGTGAGGGAAGGAGAGACAATGGGAGGGCATTTCATGAGCCACACGTGACGCTCTGATTTCATCGTCTCTAACAACGACGACGATTGTTGTACGCCACTGCTGATTTGGTCCTCCATATTTATCTAACGCCTTTTGCTTTTGCTTTTGCTTTTGCTTTTGCTTTGGTTGAGAATTAGTTACAGATTTGCTTGCATTTATAGTGGTGGGATCGATGCCCTTATATACAATTATTAATAATAAAATAAATCATTTTTCTTTTTTATTTGGATGCATAAATCGCAATCTGATTGAAGAAGATTATCCCACCAAGGTTAGAGCACTTGTTCCACACGTTGAAAAATATAATAAAAATAAAAAATTGTTATATGTAATACATTAAGGGATGTGATCCTCCTACACCACCCCCATATGCCTATACGGCTCGTATAGGCTACGCATTACTGACAGGGAGACAGAAAAAACAGCTTTTTTGAACCTATACGACCGTATAGGTGTTAAATGGCTCGTATTGCTATCTGACACACCATAAAACCTATACGGTCGTATAGGGCTATACGACCGTATAGAAAACTTTTGCAGAAAAAGTCAGCTTGCCTTTGAACACTGTTAACCGTTGCCGAAAAATGACTAAACGAGCTTATGCGAGCTGTATAGTGCTATACAATCCGTATAGACAGATTTTCATGTCTCAAAGCTTAAAACATGAATTAATTTTAAACAAGTATATTATGTAAATGCTAATAGACAATTTATTCTATTCTAAAATATCATATTTAACCAAGTATGTTATATACTTAATACATTAAAATGTAAGATAATAAAGTGTTAATATTTTAAATTGTGTCAAAAAAATTCTCTATACTCGGCCCGTATATGTCCATACAGTCATATTAACGAATTAATATTTAAAATTAAAAAAAAATTGTCTATACGGCCGTATAGCCCTATACGGGCCGTATAGGTCTATACGGTTGTATAGGGCTATACGAGGCACTACAAACAATGAACGACAAGCTCCGACACAAACTGATATGATTCAGGTGTTATACGACCGTATAGTCCTATACGAGCCGTATAGAAAAAATAATGGTGTGTGAGGATCCAAGGTGGTGCTATACGACACAATATATCATTTAGAAGTCAAGAAATTCAACACAATAACTATTTAAGTAGAATTGGTAAACATCTTTAGTTTGAAACATGAGGTCTTAGGTTCAAGACTTGTATTAAACAATAATTTATTTTTCAAAATTTTACAAAATGTTATCGTTTATGTTTAATTCTAGTTACCATTATTTGTAGGTTTTGAACTACACTAAGTATATATTTGTTTGAAATGCGAATGAATGCTATATATATATATATATATATATATATATATAAATTAGTTTTTTATTTAGTTTGAATTTATAGAAACACTGTTTATATATATATATATATATATATATATATAATTAGTTTTTTATTTAGTTTGAATTTATAGAAACACTGTTTTTAGCATTTGGTTCAATTTATCGTCTTTTAATATCATTAAACTTTAATCACTTCCATAACTACACCATTTCTTGTCTATGAAACAAAAGTAATCATATGCAATCAGTATCACCTCTTTTGAAAATAAAGGTAAATCACACACATACATAAATGCTATCCATACATATACACAAGCACATAAAATTAAGCTAATACGCCCGTAATGCATGTGTGGATGGATGGATGGATGGATGGATGGATGGATAGATAAGACATACATATTGATTTTAAAGTTAGAAGTATGAAAATGATATCAAAACCAATAGGCTACTATTGTATAGGTATGCCATATGTGTGCACCTCCGCCAATAACTATTCATACTTAAATGTGTTTGGTAACGGATATAAGAAATTTTGTCAAAGAGTTAATAATTAATAAACATACAAGACTCAAAATATTGAGAAAAAAAAATATATTTTATTGTAATTTAAAATGAATGGGCCCATAAAGATTTAGATTATTTTTATTTGTAACTTAATAAAAATATTTATATTTATATATATATTAATTTACAACTTTTTGGTGCAGTGAAGGTTGTACTTTTGGCTGTTTTTGTTATACATGCTTCATAGCTGTACGTTGTGCATTAAGTGTCGTACTTCTCTTTTGTCCTGTTGTACATTTTCTAAGAACTTTTAGAGCATTCTCATCCAACCCCTTATATTATGTGAGGGGTGTTTTTATAATTTAGAGAGTGATTTAGGGTGTTGTTCACCAAATCACCGGCGGCCAACGTCTCCAACCATTGTCAATGCCACGGCGTTGAACAACCACCATCGTTTCCACTATCATCGCCGTCGGTACCACCCTCTTCAACAACTGACGGCTGAGTTGGAAAAGGGTGGGAGAGGTGGTTGACCTACTGCTGTCGGGTCCTGTTTTGAAACCCTAGGTGACGGTGAAAACTCCAAATTACAGAAATATGTTTTCTTATTAGTGATTAGCCCTGATTATGGAATGTTTAATGCAAGATGTCTTAGAAGTTATCTTCTGTGGTATTTGCTTTGGTATTGTATGTGGCTGATCGTGGCGTGGCAAGATTTGGTTTCCTTTTTTATTTAATTCAGAAATGATGGTGGTCAGATACTCGGCGTAGCAACCTTGGTTGCAGCCACCGTAATGCTTTGTTGACAATGGCAATGGCGCACTATGCATTTGTGCCTCTGACTATGATGATCTGTAGATCTACATCTGAGTCGGTTTTATTTTCTTTTGGTTTTCTGTTTCATTTTAATACTTAACGAGTACTTTGCTCAAAGCTACAACGGGCCAATTTATCCATTCAAGCTGCAGAATTTAAAAGCTGTCCCAAGGGGTAAAATGGTCTTTTGTGCAGCTGGGAAATTGGTGTTGACTGCTGCTACAAATTGATTGTCTAATAATTTTTAGTGCAGTTGGTTATAATCAAATCCAATAATGGACTTCATAGTAGTTGATTCTTATAATGGAAATCAAGTTGGATTATTTGAGGCAGTTTTGAGCCGGCAAGTCACATATTTACTACTTTATTACTATTATTTTGATCTTTTGTATCCTGCACATTTATCATCTACACACTCAACTGTGTTGCAGCTTAATGTTTAGCGTGCATAGTGTAGTCTTATTTGCTGTATTGAATATAGGCAATTGATGTAATCTAGACTCTAAATAATAGATGATAAACAATAAGAACTAGCCAAGATAGAGTTAGATGAGACTTTTATTAAGATTATGCATACAAGCTGATTTGTGTTATCAATTATTTGTGTAGAAAATGAGTTTACAGCTAAAACTATCATGGGCCTTAATATTTTTCAAAACACTATGCTTAAAGTTTTAAAATAAAATATGCACCATTGGAACTAGCATTTTACCCGTCCGGTGGACGGGAATATCAACGTAGGAATGTGACGACTACATTAATTCAGGTTGCCTCGATACTATAAAATCAATATACGATCTAACATCAAATTAATCAAAAACAGTATGTATTCTAAAACAATAACTATACGAGTTTAGCTAGCCCAAAGTCACCCACCACTGGTTGATCAACATTTTCGGGTCACATTTCTCGTGTAGATATAAGAAACCATATGCAGCACCAGCCGCAATCCTTTACGCATGTTCCAATCTTGTGTCAGTTTACCTGAAATTTAAACATTAATGTTTGAAAAGGAATCATACAAATACCATATGTTTAATCAGCTCGAACCCATTTTAGCCATAGCGAACGTTATATTTTTTTCAAAGTGGCCCGTTTTGATCTGAACTAAATTGCATTTTTTTTAAAGTGGCTCGTTTTGAACCAAACCAAATGACTTTTTTAAGTGGCCCGATTTGACCCGAACCAAATTGATTTTTTTATGTAGCCCATTTTGATCCGAACAAATTTTAATTTTTTAAGTGGTCTGTTTGCAAACTCATTTCACTCGAACCCGTTTTGACCTGGCACCCAATCCGACCTGCCTATTTTGACCCAAACCTATTTTTTTAAGTGGCTCTTTGACATGAACTAAATTGTTTTTTTAAGTAGCCCGTTTTGACTTGAACTCATTTTCACTTGAACCTGTTAGCAAAACCAAGTAGACTATAAAACAGTCACTAACAACTTGGACAAAGTGTTGTGGTATGACTGCAAGTTTGATTAGCATTGATAAATCATAAGCATTTTTCTTTAAAAAAGAAGAATATACGAACATACAGGATATAAGTAAAATTGAAAAATACCTTGTTCAACATTCTCAAAAAGCACTTTCAACAATTGGTTCCAAGTATAAAAGTCATCATCCCATAGCAGCAACAAAAATCAAATAAATTATTTGCCAATCAGATTTAGTGCTCCAACTTTTGATTTGATCATCTGTTTGGAAAACGTCATATCTCACTTTCAAAAATCCATGGTCAAAACAATTTATAATAAAGTAGGCATACAAGTCAACAATAAATCTTCTGATTGATTTACTCGGGTATTCCTCGGAGTGCACGACAAATAGCTTCATCTATATTTTATATTTACCATTTAAAAAATACGGCCAGCTAATAAATCAACCACATCCACCAAATTTATCAAGTTTCCATTTTACAACTATATTCGTCTCAAAATATTGATGTGTTGTGAGTTTATAATTTTGTTTTATAGTGAAGAGTGAGAAAAATGAAATGAAACCTATTGTAAGGTAACTAAAAATATTCCTGCACATAGAAAAATTAATCATGCACTTGTAAGTAAAACCCATTGTAAAGTTACATCAGTTTATAGATACATTTTCTGTGCTTATTATAAAGAAATTTCATATGTTTGAAAACAAATATAAGGGATTCCTTGCATATGAATAAACAGTAAGTGTGTGCAGGAGACCTAATTCACTGATTGAACATGTAGTAGCCATTGTAAATTTAAACAATATTCGTAATCTTATTTCTTTGATTATTTATTGTAAATTTAAAAATGATATCAAGTAACCCGGTGCCAGTATACGGACAACTGAGAGCTAGTACACGCACTCGTAAGTAGCATCGAATGCGTGATCGGTGCCGATAATCCCACACCACGCGTAACACGGCATCAGACGCATAACCGGTGCCGGTACCCACGTACATGGTCATCACCAAATTAAATATTAGTTTCATCAAAAACTAAACACCATAAACAGAAGCAGCGTACCTTCCTTTTTCCCACAGAGACTGAACAACAGCACAAGTACCAAACTAAAATCCATGGTAAATATTATCAAAATGCTAGTCAATATATATAGTTAAAAAAACACAAACATCATATGAGTAGCCCGTGCAATAATCAAAAGAATATGATAGAACATTCGAAATATACTATGTTTTCAGGGTATACACTGCCTAAACATTAACATATAAAAAAGGTCCGGACTTTATCTATATATTTTTTTCAATCTCATATCATTATCAAAAACATGGCATACACATCTAATATTTCATAGAGAGTAAAAACTTACCAACAGCCATCCAATATGGAGGGTGAATAGTGCATTTCCCTCAGTTTTTGAAAGTCGCAGCCAACCATATTGGGACTTGAGTAGGTGTTTGTGTTTGAAACAAACCAAAATCACACTGCCAATAATATTAAAAGAACTCATCAAATTATAACATGCTAGGATATCTGTAACTATATGAAAGAAGTAAGAAGTTACTAATTAAAATCATGAAATACCATAATAAAAACACCACCTCTAGGATGCTTCCTGGCCCTTCTTTTCTGGCACAATCACAATCTGCAAAGAATATAGTATTTTCTTTAAACCATCATAGAAGATTGAAATTTGAGATTCAAAATTATTAAGCCCACTGATTTAATTAATAAATAAATTGTAATAAATATATATAAAGAACAAAATAACACCATACATGGATGGGGCTAGCGTATAAAGCTCACATGCTTATTTATTAGGAGAACTTCAATTTAGGCCCGCCCTTGGGCTCATAATCGTTTAAGATACCTGCAACGGTCGCGCGAGGGGTCAAAATAAATGGCAGTGTGTTTTATTTTTAAGATACCTTTGCTCAGCTCATCCTTAAGTCTTGAAATCATGGCTGAGTGCATATATCCAAAACTGAACAATAACCATGTATATTAATTAACAAATTATTATAAAAAATATGATGGTATTCTCACCTTATCTATTACATTAAATTCAGAACTTGATAAAGAGCTCATATCCAATTTCTTTATGACCACTTCTTCACTCGTGTTTAGCTTTCCATAAAATACCCGACAATAAGTGCCCATATGAACCAAAGTATTTGCAGTCTTGGTTAGTTCATCTAATTACAATGATGGTGCTTCAATTGTTGAGGTTTTCTTAGAAGACCCATTTGTTGCAACCACACCAGTACTTGGCTCTCTCACAATCACAATACATAATAAAAAACACATGAACTCGACATGTTTTAGTTTTGAGATGATCTCAACTATGGCGAAGCTGGAGCGTTGTTGCCACACATAGTCTCTGTTAGTAAATTCTGGTAGAGCAAAACACAGGACCATAATCATTCATACAATAATTATTCAAATTACTATAGTGAGCATAAATATATAGTAAGCCTCTAAATATGAACAACATCAAGTGAATACATAGTTGAGCATATATATATAAAAAATAAAGCCTTCGTTTCTAGTTCTTCAACAAACAGCAACGTCAATGTTAGGTTCGGAGTCACACACAAACAAGAATACAATAGTAAAACCGAAAGAATAAACGAAAGAGACACAAGGATTTAAGTGGTTCGGTCACGGTGTATGACCTACGTCCACTGTCGATAACTGGGGTTTTCTTATTATTGAGTGATTCCAACTTACAAGTACAGGAGAGAATATATAGACTAGACAATTAGGGTTTAACCCTTTAACTAAACTGGGCCTGATTAGAGCTTTTGGGCTTGGCCAAAACTCAAACAGCTTAATCTCCTAATTCTGTCTATTCGTCTAAACCGGACCCGACCCATGATGGATCGGAGACCACAACATAACAATCTCCCACTTGGGCTTCGAGACATCTTCTCTAAACCACCACTTGGATGCGTCAAACATTTCAACCTGCTCCCATTCGGAGACGTAAAATGTCTTCACCTGCATTGCCTTGTACATGTAAAATAAAACCCATCTGGTTTTGCACCTCCTAGTTACCCTTCGCCTTCTCAACATTATTCCTGAAGGCCTGCTGAAGCTCTGCACAGCTTCAGCTTATCCAGCATCACCGGCTTGGTGAACATATCTGCTGGATTCTTAGCACCTGAGATATTTTTCAAACTGAAAACACCATCACTGATCAAATCTCTGACAAAGTGATATCTCCTCCCGATGTGTTTAGTCTTCGAATGATAGACTGGATTCTTCGCAAGTTTCACTGCACTCTCATTGTCACAATATAAGAAGAACTCTGCCTGTTTCTTTCCCAACTCTTCAAGAAAAGTTCTCAACCATACTAATTCTTTACTTGCTTCGGCTGCTGCCATATATTCTGCCTCAGTGGTTGATAAAGCAACACTTTTCTGAAGTCTGGACATCCAACATACTGATGTTCCCCCAACTGTGAAAACATAACCAGTAGTGCTTTTAAACGTCTTCTTACATCCACCCAGATCAGCATCTGAATAACCCCTGAGAATTGTATCCTTCCCCTTAAAACATAACCCCAAACTGGAAGTACCCTTTAAGTATCTGAGTAACCATTTCACCGCTTCCCAATGTTCCTTTCCCGGATCCGACATAAAACGACTAACTACCCCGACAGCATGAGCAATGTCTGGCCGTGTACAAATCATGGCGTACATGAGACTGCCAACAGCAGATGCATACGGAACTTTAGCCATCTCTGTTCTTTCTTCCTCTGTTCTGGGAGACTGGTCTTTGGTAAGTTTGAAATGACTTCCCAGAGGTGTGTTTCTCGGTTTAGTCTTCTCATCATTCATCCTGAATCTTTCTAACACTTTCCCTATGTATTTCTCTTGGGATAGTGTTATGGAGCCATCTTTCTTTCTGGATATACTCATCCCCAAAATCTGTTTGGCTGGACCAAGATCTTTCATCTCAAATTCATCAGACAACTGTTTCTTCAACTTGCGAATCTCCTTCATATCAGATCCTGCAATTAACATGTCATCTACATAAAGAAGTAGAATGATATATGAGCCTTTAAACTTCTTTAAGTAGCAGCAATGGTCGGCCTCGCATTTCTTGTACCCAGTTCTCACCATAAAATCATCAAACTTTAGGTACCATTGCCTAGGTGCCTGCTTCAGACCATACAAGCTTTTCTTCAATTTGCAGACCCATTTTTCTTTCCCGGCAACCTGAAATCCCTCAGGTTGTGCCATATTGATCTCCTCGTCAAGATCACCATGTAAAAATGCTGTCTTAACATCTAATTGCTCTAGATGTAAATTTTCTGCAGCAACAATAGTTAAGATCAATCTGATGGTGGTCATCTTCACAACTGGAGAGAATATTTCATTATAATCAATTCCCTTCTTTTGCTGGAAACCCTTGACCACTAAACGAGCTTTGTATCGTTTAGACCCATCATGTTCTTCCTTGACTCTATAGACCCATTTATTCTGTAGAACTCTTTTATCTGGTGGAAACTTGGTTAAAACCCATGTCTGGTTTTTACTCAAAGAGTTCATCTCCTCCTTCATAGCATGCTCCCACTGGAGCGAATCTTTCAACTTAAGTGCTTCATAATAACTCTCTGGCTCACAATTTTCAGTTAAAAGGAGATAATTAACTGAAGGTTTGTAACGTACCGGCTGTTTAGAAACTCTGGTGGACCTCCTAACCCAGTGCTGAGGCGGGTCAGGTTCTTGTGGAGACTGTTCATCCTCAGACTCTGAACTCCCACTGTCAGGGACTCCCTCTGACTCTTCATTTCCACCAATATCATCATCTTCAAATTCAGGAACTGTGGTTTCTTCAGTTTCTGTCTCGGGTTCGGTAGCTGACTCAACTGTCTTTTTCTGAGCATCAATTTCATATTCAACCTGCTCTTTCTGAACCCTTGATTTTGAAGTGTTTCTATCTTTGTATAACTCAGCCTCATTAAAAGTTGCATGCTTGCTTCTGACTACTTTTCTGCTTTCTAAATCCCAAAGCCTGTAGCCCATTTCGTTTGACCCATATCCAATGAAAACATATTCTTTAGCTTTAGCATCAAGCTTGTCATTTTTCACTAGATCATAAGCGCTACACCCAAAGACTTTCAAATGCTTATAATCTGCAGCTTTACCTTTCCACTCTTCTTCTGGTGTCTTGAAACCCAACGGTACTGACAATCCCCGGTTAATTAAATAAGCTGCAGTGTTAACTGCATCTGCCCAGAACGTCTTTGGAAGCCCGGCATTAAGTCTCATACTTCTTGCCCTTTCATTTAACGTCCTGTTCATTCGTTCTGCCACTCCATTTTGTTGAGGAGTGCCAGGGACTGTAAAGATCATCCGAATACCGTACTCTTCACAATAATCACGGAATTCTTTGCTAACGTATTCACCACCGTTATCCGACTTCAAGCATTTCACCTTCAAATCAGTTTCCAATTCAACAGCAGTTTTCCATTTCTTAAAAGTATCAAAAACATCAGATTTATTTTTAAGAAAGTAAACCCATACATTGCGTGTCGAATCATCAATGAAGGTGACATAATAGTGCGATCCTCCCAAAGAAGAGACTGAAGTTGGTCCATAGACATCAGAGTGAATAAGCTCCAATTTCTGAGCTTTCGGTTGTTTTCCGGTCTTCACAAAAGATACTTTCTTCTTTTTACCGAAAACACATGGTTCACAAAATTCAGATTCAACCTTCTTCAGTTCTGGAATTTTTCCTCTAGCAACGAGCATTTTCATCCCTTTTTCATTCATGTGGCCGAGTCGTTGGTGCCACAAACTAGACTGACTCGGTCCACTGGTCACTGCATTTACCCCATCAGCTGGAATTTCAACCATGTATAAAGTGCCCTTCTTTTTACCTCTGGCGATCACAAGATTCCCTTTCACAACTTTCCATTTACCCCCACCAAACATAACATCATATCCTTGGTCATCTAACTGCCCAACAGAAATTAGCTTTCTTCTAAGGCTAGGAACGACCCGAACATCCTTTAGAGTCCATGAGGTGCCCAATGAAGTTTTTAGTTCAATATCCCCCATCCCCGTGATATCAACAGCATGATAATTAGCCAAACGAACTTTACCAAAATTACCTGTTCGGAGATTCTTCATCTTCTTCGTGCTATAAGTGGCATGAAAAGATGCACCAGAATCCATAATCCATGAATCTGTTGATTCTTCAACACAGCAGATAAGAGTCTCTTCTGAACCTTCTGAATCATCTGAACCGGTGGCCAGATTAACTTCCTTCTTAGATTCTTTCTTTTCTTTTGAAATTGAGGGGTTAGGGCATTGGTTTCTGAAATGCCCCATTTCTTTGCAATTCCAACACTCAATGTCTTTTCTGGGCTTTGACTGACTTCTTCTAGACTTTGACCTACCCCTGCCATTACCTTTCTCTCTTCTCCTACCTCTCCCTTCGGTGCTCAATATAGAACTAGATGTCTCACCAGAATTCTTTCTTCTTATGTCCTCCCCTAAAATCAAATCCCGGACTCCTTCAAAAGTAAGCTTAGTATTCCCAGAAGAACTACTAACTGCAGTAACAGTCCCTGACCAACTTTCGGGTAACGAGGATAACAAGAGTAACGCTTGAACTTCATCATCAAACTTGATATCAACAGAAGACAAACGAGAAATAATAGTGTTGAAGTCATTAACATGAGAGGTAACAGATGCCCCTTCCTTCATTTGGTGTTAACTAGCTGTCTAATCAGAAATACCTTGTTTGATGCAGAAGGCTTTTCATACATATTTGACAAGGCTTTCATAAGACCATACGTGGTAGTTTCATTTACAATATTGAATGCCACATTCTTAGCTAGTGAGAGTCTAATAACAGCTATGGCTTTTCTGTCAAGTACCTTCCACTCATCATCTTTCATACTTTCCGGTTTCCTCTCTTCTAGTGCTTCCATTAAATCTTTCTGACATAGCAAATCCTCAATTTGCATTTTCCACCATCCAAAATCCTGACCATCAAACTTCTCAATCTTGATCTTTCCGTCCTCAGCCATTATCCAAATTGAGTTTTGATTACAGCAAACAACCAAACTACCCAAGGAATAAAAGGACTGGAAACTGATCAGAAAAAACGAACCAGCAGCTGCGGAACCCTAATCAGCTGCGGCGGAACTGTAGCAGCGGCGGCGGTACTGTAGCGGCGGCGCGGTACTGTAGCGGCGGCGGTGGAACTGTAGCAGCGGAGCAGCGGCGGCGGAACTGTGTGTATAATCGAGAACCAGGCTCTGATGCCAATTTTTAGGTTCGGAGTCACACACAAACACGAATACAATAGTAAAACCGAAAGAATAAACGAAAGAGACACAAGGATTTAAGTGGTTCGGTCACGGTGTATGACCTACGTCCACTGTCGATAACTGAGGTTTTCTTATTATTGAGTGATTCCAACTTACAAGTACAGGAGAGAATATATAGACTAGACAATTAGGGTTTAACCCTTTAACTAAACTGGGCCTGATTAGAGCTTTTGGGCTTGGCCAAAACTCAAACAGCTTAATCTCCTAATTCTGTCTATTCGTCTAAACCGGACCCGACCCATGATGGATCGGAGACCACAACATAACAGTCAACACATATATGAAATGGATAAAGGATCACATAAACAACATTCATTATGTATTGGTCATAATTATGACGAACAACCAGACCATAATTCAAATTAGCAACCAAATAAGAAAAACATGTCAGCATAATAAAATAAAAAATTAGTATTCCATTATCGAATCGAAATCAAATACCACATACCTGAAAGTTTAATCCACCTACTGATGATCTTGATTAGAGTGACAGAGAAGAAACTAAGAACCGTAAATAGCTAAGATTCCGAAGTTGATTTTTGTGGACCGTCATTAATTATTATGGGTGAGGTGAGGAGGAGGTGGAGATCATATCGATAGAGGAAAAATGGTAATGGTTTTTACTTCTTATCAAACGGCGGCTGAGAGTTAGATTTGAACTTCACTACATGCTTTGGATTTGTTAGTTTTGAATCACACTCTCTCTATGGTAGTATAATTGTGATATTATACACATTATGTATGGGCTGTGTATTTCCATTTTCAGGTGTTTGGTGTTTGCTTATTCAGTACTCACTTTGGATTGTTATACAAACTGTTTTTGTAGTTTTGCTGAATATTTCTTTTTCTCATTTATGTTTTGACTAGCGTTAACGTTTTCAAATGTTTGGGCATGTTTTTTTTTCTTTTCGCATACCCACCCAACGCGTGGGTACTAAATGCGAGTTTCTAAAAAAAATGTAACAACCTCCCTTCATGTGTGTTGAAGGACAAACTTAGCCAAAGGGTTAGGGTAAAATGACACAATCTGTTTAGAAAATGAAACATAACGAACAGTCACTATAAATAACTTAGTTAAAGTATTGCGCCTGAAATTTGTTAAAAAAGAAAACATAAATGACGAAAAACACAATTCACTCTATGATGTAAGCTTTTTACAAATTGTTAAAAATAAATTACTAGTAACATAACGAGTTGCTTATTGTTTTTGTCCTTGTAATTTGGTCAAAATCTCAGTTTCAATGCCCACACTTCTTACCTATGACCGTTTATGGTTTCCATTTCTTTCAAATGCAATCGCTAAGACTAACACCATCACATTTTTGGAAGAGTTTGTACATAAGATAAAAATACTGAAATAACATTCTATTTAACATAGAACGTAGCGACGTATAACAATATTAGTGTCAGAGACTGAAATGACAAGAAATTGAAACCGCAACAATCATAGTGACACATAAAGTGTAGGGACCAAAATAGAAACTATGACCAAACCACATAAACGAAAATAGTAATCAACTCTTGAACCAAATTATTAAACTTGGCTTTTGGGCCTTGGACTACATAGTACATAGAGCAACCAACACATAAATGCAAATCCAAAAAAGAAAAAGAAAAAAAAAATGCAAAGATAAAGGTGTAGGCTATCTGTACAAGATGGTACTAGGATTTACACAACAAAATTCATAGATTCAATTTCACTAACTTATCAAAAAAGATGAATCTATACTACCTGTAATCCATTTGAAAAATACCACAACTACCCTATTCAAACTGCAGCTTCACTTAAGTTACATTGCAATAATCACCTGCCAGTAAACACAAACAATAATCTGAATAAAACAAGATCCTAAGTTTTCATGGTTTCAGAAAAAGACAAACCAAACCAGACGGTTTCAGCTGTTTGGTGGTTCTGTTGACGGTTTAAACTAATTCTTTTTACAGTTCGGTGGTTCAGTTTTGACGGGTTGAAAACAACAAACCAAACCGAACGGAACATGCTCGTGTTCGTTCATTTAATATTAATCAAACACGAAAATTAAACAAACAGGGTTTTCTTGTTTGAGTTCGTTTATCAACTAAATGAGTATGCCTGTGTTCATTTATGTTTGTCCTTTTACAGTATTAACAAATGGTTCACGAACGTAAACAAAGGAACATAACTGAACATAGATGAACAAACACAACTGAGTTCAAACTAGTTAAAAGTAATGTGAAAACAATGTGTTGAACTAGACTATGTTGTAAGGGCCAAAAAACTTAAATGAATATATCAACGAATCATAGTTGTCAATAGCGAATAGTGGTAAATAGCGGCGGGTCACCTATATGCTACGTAGCGAATAGCGCTAAATAGCGACCGCTATCTCATATTTAGCGATAAAGGAGTAGAAAACTTTTAAGCAAATAATTAGGGTTTATATTCACAAAATAAGCTTTTACGGTGGAACTTGTGGAAGGTGCAGCTGTTTGGTAGCTAAACAAGCCTAAAAAATTGGTTTCTACAATTTTTTATATTAAAAGATAAAATAAAAATAACAGAAAACCCTAAATACCACTATAATCATGCTAAATGACCGATATTTAGTACATAGCAGCTTATAGTCGCATCGCTACGTAGCGCGCTATAGCGCCCGCTATCACTGCTATTGACAACTATGCAACGAATGTAAAATAACGACTTAAACAAACAAAACTAACAAACATATAATAACATAAACAAATGAATATAAACGAACGTAAGTGAACGTTCACGAACATAAATGAATGAACTAGACATGTGTTCAAGTTTTATTCGTTTAACAAAATTAGCAAAAATTATTGTTTTGTTCGTCAATAAATAAACAAACATAAACTAACTTCCCGCTGAACGGTTCTTGTACAATTCACTAAAAACTCGGCATAATGGTTCCAAGCCTCAAATAGCCGGCCGAATCATTAAACCGCCAAAACCGAACAGTGGGCAGTTCGGTCTGTTTCAACAGTTCATAAACACCCCTACCATCAAATTCAAATCCATAATTATAGGGAATAACAACCTTAAAAAAGTTTAGATATAACCATTTAAAAAAAAAAACCCACGAAATCACATTTCTCCAAATGTATATTGTCCATTTTTAGATTTGATTTAATGATATAACTCATTAAATATATGTATTGTATTGTGGTTAATAAATATTACCTTTTAGTCTCTTGGTAAATCTTTTGTTGCATGCTGCTTTCTTACAGTCCTGGGCTGGCGGGGAAATGTAAATGGGCCACCAGGCCCACCTGGACGCTTATTAATACCCGTACGAGCAGATTCAGCTTCACCATTAGGACCAGTTGAAGCTGCAACAAAAAACTAGTCAAAACTATACAATTAATAACAATAATTTACAAATAAAAAAAGAAATACCAGCTGGAAATACAGCATCATCAATATGCATATCATCAGGTGGTTCAGGATCAGCAATGGGTGAATTGAAACTAGTAGTAGGTGGGCCTGGTGTTGCAGAAACCGTATCATAGTTTTCTTCTTCAGAATCACTGAGAACAATAACATCTAAATCTCCTAATGATGATGAACAAGTGTTACGATTGTAAGGTGCAGAGTCCACCATAACATCGCGAGTCATACTTTGGATCTCGCCTTCTTCCATATTATCAGACGAACCGCTGCTCATTGAGATGATCTCTTGCCCACCATCTGTCATGTGTTCTGAACCCCCGTTCTCGTTTGTTGACTGGGGCTGACTTTTTTCACTGGACACTCCTGCGATACTTGAACCGGGTTTAGAATCAGAAACGGATAAAGATCCGTCTGGAATGTGCCATTTTTCAAGATCCATAAACGGGCGTGCGATTTTAACACGCCATGACCCGTCTGATTTGACTTCGATATCGGTTACGTCTTCGTCACAAGGTTGCATCTGTTCACATGGGTGACAATTTTGAAAAGTGAAATCAGCTGCGTTTAAATTTAGAATCAAGATATTTGGAAACAGCTAATAACGTACCATCTTGACAACACGGTTTAAATACGGATCAATGATAATGTCCTCCAATGAATGGTTCTTCAGACAAATAGGGCATTGCCACTGCAAACAAAAAAAAATTGAAAATTTTGTATAATGAACACTACTAAAGGAAAAGTAGGGTCTTTCCAATGTGGTGTAGTGGTAGGAAGCCTTGGGTTTCTCAATGGAGACCCAGGTTCGATTCACACTTACAACACTTTGGGGAGGGCATGGGTGGCTCAATGAAGGAAGACCGGGATCTTTGTGATCTCCGGTTCGATCCTGAGGGTGCCCGGGTTTTACCACCAGTGGGCCTTCGGGCGGGTGGGTTTTCCCCGGAACTGGAGATAACTTGGAGGCGCTTAAGGGCTCCGTACGGCTGGGTTGAGCCAGCTGGTGGTGTTCTTTTGCCATTGGGTCTACGGAGTACCTAGGCAATTCTATGTTTGTTGGCCGTTCAAAAAAACCTAAAGGAAAAGTAGGAGTGTAAACATGTCATGCTGCTCGTGAGCTATAAGCTAAATTTTGCCCAAGCTTAAACATGCTAGAGCCTAAAAAAACATTATTTAATAAACAAGTGGCTCATGAGCCTAAACAAGCCTATTATTTATATAATTTGTATTGAATATATTAATATATATTATTTATATAAGAGTCACTATTATATATAAGTAATATATTAAATACATATTTGGCACCTCCTCCTACCTTTTCCAGCATAATAATTAATATTATGATTTCATAAGTATTTATAATAACTATTATATAACATAATTATTAGTATTAATTAATACTATTAGCTCATACTTATTAATTAAAATTATTATAACCTGAATTAGTATAAATGCTTATCCATTTACTTAATTTCTTGGTTATTTGGATTATTCGAATTCGTTTTTCTGAATTGTAAAACTATAAATTGTCCGAGTACAAAGATTCAAATTATGTTCGATTTGGATCCGGCTGAATAAAAGAAAAATGACAACAATTCCCGCTGCAATGTGCGGGGGAAACTCCTGGTTATATATAAGATTTTGATAAAAACAACCAGTATATATATATATTATCTTATATATAAAAATAATAATTAAAATATACATAAAAACAAAACGTATATATACTAATTAATATATAATAAACGAGCCAATCTCGAGCCTAATCAAGCTCGGGCTCAGCTCGACTCGTTTAAACACCTCTGGACTAGTAACTTAACAGTTAAATATGGTGGAACTTGCCTTTCTAGACCGTTGGTTAATTTGAACAAGTGTATGAAGATCAAAACACCCCAGGTGAATGCATCCTTTAAATCTAGCAGTGGTTTTCATTCTACATCCACTCATCTGCCATTGACATCAATATATATATATAATATATATATATATATAAAACACCTGCCTTGGTAGGGTATTAGTGGGGCCTACAAGTTAAGAAGACTTACGGGGCAACGGAGATTAATTGTGATATTATCTGCAATGACCTCTAAATCACTTTCACTATCATCATTAGCCGCACTCATTCTACCACCAATGCACCGACAAACACGGGCAACGGCTTCAGTGAAAGATTCACCTTCTTCTTCTCTAGGAATCATGTTAATAACCTACCAAAAGTATAAATGCGTGAATAATTATATATATGGTTTTTACTAAATAAAAAATAAGTTACGTTACCTGTTGGACCGATTTATGTTTAACTAATCTGACACCTAAGCAAAAACTTCGAGAATCAGAACCAAATAACGAGATCTTGTTCAAGCCCTCCACTAGAAACACTGAAATCTGGGGAAAAAAAAACACCACACACACAAACAAGACAGAAGTCATTAAAAAATGGAGTTAAGGTAAACATTTAGGTCTGTAAACAAACCAAACGTTCAGTGAATCATTTGACTCATTTATGTTCGTGAACGTTCGTTTAAATTTGTTTATGTTCGTTAGTTTACGTTTGATTAAGTTATTTCATTAATAATTCATTTAAACTTTTTAAGCCCATTACAATTCAATCTAGTATTAGTAACATTTTAGGTTGTAACACATTGTTCACATTTACTTCTAATTCGTCTTCAGTTATATTCCTTCATTTACGTTCGTGAACAGAACCATTCATTTATACTGTTCAAGAATGGCATTAAGCAAACACAAACATTTTCTTAGCGAGCCAACATGAACAAGAAGACCTCGCCCGTGCTCGATCGTTTGTGTGGTTACATTTAAACGAACACATGCATGCTCTGTTCGTGTTTGTCCGGTTCGTTAAGTGAAAAAATAAAATTGCTTACTGATGGACCATCATCACGACCATTGGCTCCAAGCAACTTTGATCCAGGTCGATTGATTGTCTTGACAGGGATTCCTGAAAAGTAGATATCATTTATTAAATCGATAAATAATATTATAATAGTTAAAATTTATTATCATGATTCCAAAATTCCCATCATGGTATTTCTCAGTTACTGATCATATGTCCCACTCCAACCCAAAACAGTTGGAATTTACAACTGTAAGAGCTAGAAGGCTGTCTTTTAGGAGAGGATGGTTGGATGAGGAAGCCAACCTCTTTCTATAGATAAGATAAGTCTGTAATTTCTGGTCGAATCACTAGAAGGTATACTATTCGGAGGGTAGGCATTTGCTGTCCCTCAATCGCTTACAGATATGATTTATCTCATCTAGCCAGCACTCTAAGACCCTCTTTCCACCCTACTGCCTTTAGGTAAGGCCGTAAGGGTCTCAAATCGTATGCTTTCTAGCCTGCCTCTTTCTAGTTTCGAATCAAAAAAGTATCAACAGTCCCTTACAATGGCAACTGGAGATGAGCATGGTTAATACTTCATAAAGCACCTACGCAATTACTAATAATGCCCCTATTGACCTCAGTCTTGTTTTTCACTAGTTTTAGTCTAGAACTATACTATCTCGTTAAACGTCGAATATCCCTATAATGCCAGCCACTGAAAAAGGAATGAGTCTGCTTCTTTGCTGGCTAAATACATGCGCAACATAAAATTTAAATGGTCCATAGATAATGAAAAAGTCAGCATACCATTGACTTTTAGATCAGAAAATAGAGGCCATTGCATCCTGAATTGAACACTGTCATTCAGAAGAATGCACCATGCCTGCTAAAAAGAAATGGAAAACCTGTTAAATAACTAACTTTTCAGTTAAAAAAACTGGAAATTGTAATTATAGGAATTCCACCTGTACATCATATCCTGCTTTCTCCAGCAGATGTACATTAGCTCTAGTAATCTGGAAGCTTGTTTCCACACTCTGTACCGGATGTGATCTAAACAGGGCAAATATGGAATTAAAAATATAACAGTTAAAAAGTTCAGGATTTAAGTAAAATAGGCGATGGTTAAGTTACTCGTTATCTGGTATATCTGAGCTAAGAAGCTTTACAGGATATAGAGGATGTGCCAAAGTTGTCCAAAACCTAACCAAATAAATTTGTAGAATAAAAAAATACTGAAATAATTACAAAATTACCAAGTATAGAAAAATGTTATACCAAATCAATCAGTGTTATCCAAAATTGAGATTGCTTGATAAACATATCAAGACTTCAACTGTAATGTGTAGGTTTTGTAAACAAACTGAACGTTCAATGAACCGATCAACGGAAAAATTCGATTATTTAACAAACGAGCGAACATGAACAACATTTTTTATTCATTTAGTTAAACGAACATGTTCACATGTCTCGTCCATTCATTTATAGTCATCTATGCTTGTTTATGCCCGTTAGTTTAAGTTCGTTCATTTATGTTCGTTTAAACAAATCAGGCAAGTTTCAATTTAGTTTAATTTTAAGAAATAAAAAAATGACCTCTTACAATTAGTCTAGGTTTATTAACTTTTAAGGCCAATAGTTTACTTTTAATTGGTTTTCGTTCTTTTATGTCCGTTCATCTGTGTTCAACTATGTTCATTCGTTTACATCCGTGAATTGTTCTTTTATTATATTAATAAACGAACATAAACGTTCAAGAACACTTCTAAATGAACATGAACACGAACAAGAAAACCTCATTCGTTTAATTGCCCGTGTTCAATTGCTTATTCGGGTAAAGTTAAAGGAACAAACACAAGCATACCCCGTTTGTGTTAGTTCGGGACTTTTACAAGCCTAGTAATATAATAAAACTCCACTGTTTATTCACTAATATATTTGGGTTCAGATAAATAAGAGGGGCAGATGTGAATACTATAATACTCACGGGTCACATCGATTGAGTCTACAAATCTCACAATAATGCTGAGAAGGAGCAGACGTAGCTTCCTCAGGTGACTCAAACGGGATAATAACACACGCAATATGTTGCCAAACGTTACACTGTGAATCCACGCACTGAACGAAAGCAATTTCAAATTTGAAAAGAAGTCATGATAACATATAAGTTATAAGCACCACTAAAATGCATAAGACTTTCTAAATAGTATTAAAAAAAACCTGAATCATGAACTCAGTTTTCACCGTACTGCCACATGGACAACGAACTTTTTGATCCACATTTTCGTCTTTAAGTGACACGCTGTTACTGTCGGGCACCGTTTGTCCACTAGCTACTGGAGCTTTTGCCCCTGTAGGCTGCATATTACTGAAGCCACAGCAAATATTAGATTGAATTCCACAAAATCATAACATATTACGGAAGTAATAAAAACTTGCCTGTGAATATCTTCAATTATCTTTGCCACATCCTCCTTTGGAATATGATTCTTAGCTCGCAGAGCACCATTAAGATGAGTACTTGATGCTAGAAAAACATGAGGAAACTAAAATAAGAAACCAAAAAAGTTACAAATATAAAAATAAAAAAGATGCCTATAAATGATTTTTTTTTAAACGACGGTAAGTATCAAGTTAAGCCTTACCTTCCGCGTCAGAAAACAAAGCCAGAATCCTATCCACAAGATCCTATAAAGACAACAATATACATTACATTAAACTTATTATTATATACTTTAGAACAAGTGAGATAATTAAATTAATAAAGAAATTGAGACTTCGCAGCATGAAGAGTAAACTGTAAAAGATATAACACATGTACGAAAAACTGATACATATCAACGGTTTCAAGAGATTGTGAATAACCATACGCGCATCAGTAGATACTTGTACATGCATGTTTTATTTGGATCCCACGATCGACATAAATCATTTTCAAAAATAACTTGGGCCTCCAATAATGTAATTATATTGATTCCGGTAGTGCCACAAAATATTATGTTATTTCCTTGACTGAAATAGTTGACATAAGTACCCTTGATTTATGAAATAGTTTATGAAGCATCATTTGCAGGCCGGTTTTGTTCTTCATTAAGTGTTTCTTTTATTTTCAATATGCAATTTGTTTGGGGACTATTAAGATTATTAAACATGTTCATATCTTGATCTTTCAATAACAAACACATAACAAAAATGTAAACATGAGACCATCTTTTGTGTCTGTCTGCGCAGTAGCGTGAAATATGAAAACCCTACAAAGGTGAAATAAATTTTCATACCCTTTACAAGTACAGAAAATGACACAAAAACTAGTGAGCCCACGATCCTTAAAAGTCAAACAAACTAGCGAAGCCATGAAAGGTCAAACAAAAACATAGTATTTCCTGACTGATCTCCCCCAATTTAAACAAGCTCGGGTCAAACAAAAACTCAATAGTGCCATTTTAGTCAACGTGTTATTGGCAATTGAGCAAATAAGGTAACGTACGGTCGTCTGGAATATATCAAGCACACATTGGATGAACGTAAAAAAAGCATCAAATATATACACTTCCCTAAAACACATGCAAAATAATAGAGGGTAACTAGGCATATATAGTATATATATAAAATACTAAAATCTCAAATTCTCAACAGGGACATATTAATGTAATAGAGAAAATACCTGCTTTTTCCCTGTTCTTGGAAGACCAAGTTGGCCCAGGACATCTTTAAGCTCATAAAGCCTAAAAGTTGCCATTTTTTTCTGAAAGAAGAAAATGAGTTACTGGGGTAATAATAATATATACAAAAAACGATATAATGTTATACAAGGAAAAAACTCATACAGTCCATAAAGTAATACTAACACATAACATATGAATAAAAAAATAGAGCCATAGAGTAACACGTGTTGTCCTCAACTCGAATGATAAACAAGTGTTAAACCATGTATTTTGTATTTATATTATAATAGAGGGTTCTAAGTGTAATATGTTTCTCTATATAATGAGCCTTGTAACCTATCTAATCTAACTATTATATTAAGGCAACAATAGTTTCCACATGGCCTTTAATTAAGCTATCCACATGGGATTCCACCTCAACAATTTCCAAACTTATAATTTACACCTAATAAGCTATTTAATTTTAATCTACCTATTTATACTATTAAAACAAAATCATTCTTCCATAAGGTATGTTACCATGAATCCATAAGATAATAATATGTTGTATTAAACATATTTTTAGACATATAAATATATTTTAATATGCTTTTGAGACGGCAAGATATGTTATTACGTATATTATTAAATTTAACTTTTTTGCTGTATTTTTTTTAACCACCCGTGTATTACACGGGCTATATCCTAGTCGTTCAATAAACTAAACCTTTCATTGGTCAAATATGGTATGAAAGCCAAGGTAACTCAACAGCCCCACCTTCCCTTACCTCTGGTTATATTTTCTGATTAAGAAACTGTCATGGCTGCAATTGCTGCCTTTACAACAGCAGAGAAAACTACTCAACACTCACAAATTCGCCTTCACCCTCTCACCAACGAACTATGGGTATTGGAAGGCGATGAGCGAGCCTTTACTTATAACCAATAATCTGTTTGATTATGCTGACGGTATCATACCCTGCCCTGAAGCAAAGATTTCAATTCCACCAGATAAACCAGGTGAATCTTCATCTTCAACTGCTGATAACCCAAGTTATTCCCGGTGGATAGCCAATGATGCTCATGTCCGGATGATCATCCTATCCACCATCTCTGAAGCATCCTTTCAACATGTTCAAGGTACAACTTCTAGAGATCTTTGGCTTTCTTTAGAACGTGCATATGCACCACACACAGCCTCTCGTGAATACACGTTGAAAACACAATACTCCAGATAATGATGAAGGGTGATGAACCCATGTCACTTATTTAACCTGTGTATGGAATATGCTTCTGCTTTAGCCAATATTGGCAAACCCATTAAGGATCAAGACCTTGTTATGCTCACCATCTCTGAATTACGAGATGAAAACAATGGTTTAAAGTCCACTCTTGTGGCCTGTTACCCACCAATAACCTTCAACGAGTTGCATGGTCTCTTGTCTGACCATGATTACATGGTTAACAAACCTAATCCTAATCTTTATGTCTCAGCACCAAAAGTCTTTCTTGCCACTGCTGGTAACTCTAATATCATCCAACCGCAACTAAATGATTTGCAGCAGTTGGCATCATAGTTGGGTTATCAGTTAAACCCTACTACTTCACCCGATCAAAACCCAAAGGTGTTTTATGCGCGCCTAAATAATTTGCAGCAGTTGCCATCATAGTTGGGTTATCAGTTAAACCCTACTACACCCAATCAAAACCCAAAGGTTTTTTTATGCCTCTCGTCCATCAAACAACAGAGGCGATCATCGGGGTAATTCCCAAGGCAACAGTGGTAATTACAATAACCGGAACCGTGAAATAATCAAGCTCCATCTACTAGGCAGTTTGCTTGGGCATCAACTCAGAAACTGGTGTATGGCCATTGTAATCGTTGTGGTATTGCTCATCTCCCCTCTGAATGCCCGACCTAATCTATACTGCTTGGTCCGGCCCGCAAGCCAATTTTACAAGTTTTTCAAATTTTGGCTCAACATTAGGGGCCATCTGGTTGCTGGACACGGGTGCTAATAGCCATGCTACTCCTAACTTATCAAACCTTGACAACTCTGAAGTCTGCCAAGGTAATGATTCACTCCACGTTGGTGGCGGTAAGCCTTTACCTATTCTTCGCATCGGTTCATCTAAATCTTTTTCACCCAACAAAACATTGAATCTTTGTGATATTCTTCATGTTCATGCAATTCAAAAAACTTATTATCTGTTAAAAATTTTGTGTTGATAATAATGTTTATTTTGAGTTTCATATTTCTTTCTTTGTTGTGAAGGACGAGTATTCACACAACATCCTCCTTATGGGTCCAAGTGAAAATGGTCTCTACTCCATCCAGCTTCCTCAAATATGAACAATTCCTAAGCATGTCTTCACAGCCACAAAAGCTTCCTTAGCTGTCTAGCATCAGCGTCTTGGACATCCGCATGAATGTGTCTTTCATTATGTTATTTCGCATTGTTCTTTACCAGGATCTACAAAATTATGTTCTACTTTATGTAGTTGGGAAAATCTTCCAAACTTTTTTGAATGACTCAAAGTTTCAAAGTAATAATATTTTGGATTTAATATGCTGTGATGTTTGGGAGCCCCCACCTACTGTATCTTTTGATGGGCATCAGTTTTTTTCTGTTATGTGTTATTATCACACCCGTTATATGTGGCATTATCCCCTTGTACAAAAATCCAATGCATACACCACATTTACACATTTTGTAACAATGGTGGAATGACAATTTAACACCAAACTGAAAAGTGTTCAAACCGATCGGGGAGGGGAGTTTTCGTAACCTTTTTCCCTTCATGAAACTTGGAATTATTCATCGACACTCATGTCCCTATACTAGTGACCAAAAGTCCAACACGGAATTGTTTGGTGTCGTAATCATCACGTTGTGGAAACCGGGCTTGTCCTTCTTGCCCATTCTCATCTTCCACAACGATTCTGACATTTTGCCTTTGAAACCATTGTTCATCTCATTAATCGTCTACCATCCAGAATTTCCTCAAACAAATCCCCCTTTCAGCATCTCTTCAACCGCAAACTAGGTTACTCGATTCTTCGTGTCTTCGGGTGTCAATGCTTTCCCTACCTTCGACCGTACAACCATCATAAAATGAACCTTCGCACTACACCGTGTGTTTTTCTTGGGTATAGTCCCACTCATCACGGTTATCGTCGCTTAGATCCATAGTTATTACAAGCCTTCGCTTCTTGCGCCTAGGCCCATTTTTCAGGCGAGGCTCAATAAATGAGCTTCTAGTGCCTAGGCGAGCGCTTTGGTCTACGATAGGAACATGAGAAGATAAAAGCCGAGCAAAAGAAACGCAAAAAGCACTATGAAACTTAGATCTAGGAGAGGTCAAAGGAATTAATTGAACATTTTGTTATTTAAGTTTTGGAATTACATTTGAATCTCGACTATTTTAGAACTTTTAGTACTAATTAGATGATATTAAATGCTATATAATAGCTTTTGTTTATTTTGTTTGAAGAATAGAATAAATTTTCATTACATAATATATTTTTTATTTTTTATTTAAATATGTCCTTTCTTTTTCTCAAGCCCTCAGTTTTTTTCGCATTGCGCCTAGGCCCCAGGCAAGGCATATGTGCCTTGAGAGCGCATTTAATAACTATGCTTAGACCCAATTACCGAGCGCATACATATCGTGAGACATGCCCATTTCAATGAACATGTCTTCCCATTTCAAACCCCTATTACACAAACGCACCTCCTCCAACTTCCCCGCATATTTCTATTTACCACACAACAGTTCCAAACCCTTGTCATGAACCTACCCAAATCGATCCACCCAGTCCTCCTCTCCTATTAGTACTCTTCCTTCCACACCATGACCTATTACCTCCACATCTCCTACACCACCACAATCACTACCATCATCTCCATCAAATACTTATGTTCCTCAAAACACAGATTCCTTTCCTCACAACATTCTGACCCTACACCGACCCCTTCTCCCCTTCGGCCATCCCACCTTCGACAAAACCCTAAAAAGACCATTACCTATAATCCATCCGCTTTCTTCACTACTAGTTCTCCTACTATTGAACCTACTTCCTTTGCCGTTGTCAACAAGTCACCGAAGTGGCGTCACACCATGACTGAAGAGTTTGATGCGCTTCATAAGAATGGAGCAGGGCTGTTATTCCCTTCTGTCAACAATACTAATATTATATATTGTAAGTGGGTTTACATGTTAAAGAAGAATTCACAGGGCGAAGTCACCCGTTATAAAGCACGACTCGTTGCCAAAGGCTTTACTCAACAACTAGCACCATGAGACGTTCAGCTCTATGATCAAAGCCACCACTACATTTGGCCAGCCGGTTCTTCCTCAAACAGTAAACTATATTTGTCCTTGAAGTAGAGGTTCTAACGGGCGTAAAAGTGTGAAAGCATCACAACGTTGTCTCGTTAACAAACAAATGGATAGCTAAAATGAAGTTATTCATATCATATATTTGATTGACAATCGGATAAACGATAATCATTTAAGCAAAACACACACATGACAGTGCAGTAACCATTCCACCGCATGCCAAATCTATAATGCAAATCCACTGTGCTAGATTTATACAGCATTTTCCATGAAGAGCATACACTGCAAAGCAAATGCGGCTAAAATGCGCCCTAACTGTTGTTTTCCTTTAAATTTTCAAAAACCTTTCACACAAATCAAAATTCACATATGGTTATACCTACACAATACATTCATAGCATACAAAATTACATATATGCAATTATGCATGTATGAATCCAAATCAATAACTAATTTAACTGTGATTTCAAACATTATCAGCAAAAAAACCTAATTAACATCTCTAATCACTGTAACCTAATCCAAAACAAATCAACAGAGCAAATTCAACGACGTAAAATTCATACACAACAACTGAATCAAAATCAAGCTCCGACGACATTAATTACAAATTAATTACAACAATAATAATCATAATAATCAGAACAAATATTCTATTAACAGTCGAATAAACGATAACCATTTAAGCAAAAAACACACATGACAGTCCAGTAACCATTCCACCGCATGCCAAATCTATAATTCAAATCCACTGTGCTAGATTTATACAGAAATTCCAATGAAGAACATACACAGCAAAGCAAATGCAGCTAAAACGTGCCCTAACTGTTGTTTTCCTTTAGATTTTCATATACTTTTCACACAAATCGAAATACATATGCCTACAAAATACATTCACGGCATACAGAATTACATATACGCAATTATGCATGTATGATTCCAAATCAAACATTATCAGCAAATAAAAAAAAATAAAAAATAAAACAAAGTAAAAAAATAAATAAATAAAAACCTAATTAACATCTCTGGACTCTGATCATTGTAACCTAATTCTAAACCTAATTAACAGAGCAAATTCAATGACGTAAAATTCGCATCCAACAACTGAATCAAATTCAATCCCCAAAGACATTAATTACAGTCACAATGAAGAGCATACACAGCAAAGCAAATGCAACTAAAATGTGTGCTAACTGTCTGTAATTTTCAAAAACTTTTCACACAAATCGAAATTCATACACCTACAGAATACATTCACAGCATACAGAATTACAGATACGCAATTATACATGTATGATTCCAAATCAGACATTATCAGCAGCAGCAACAACAACAAAAAAAAAACATTTCTGGACTCTGATCACTGTAACCTAATCCAAAACCTAAATTCACGTCCAACAACTGAATAAAATTCAACTATTCAAGCCCCGACAACATTAATTACGTCCATAATAATCAGTCACAATGAAGAACATACACAGCAATTCAAATGCAACTAAAATGTGCCCTAACTGTCTGCAATTTTCATAGCATACACTACACAGAATTACAGGTAAGCAATTACGCATGTATGATTTCAAATCAACAACTTATTTAACTCCAATTTCACACATTATCAGCAAATATAAAACCTAATTAATATCTCTAATCACTGTAACCTAATCACTATAGCAAATTCAACGACGTAAACCTCATATCCTAACAATTAAATCAAAATCAAACTCCAGCGAAATTAACTACGACGATATTAATCTTAAAACTTTAAGCAAATTGACGAGTTACCGCAAAGCAAATGCAGCCTAAATGTGCCCTAACTGTTGTTTTCCTTAAAAAGTTTCAAAAACTTTTCACACAAATCAAAATTCATACACAGATATACCTACACAACACATTCATAGCATACAGAATTACATATATCCAATTACGCATGTATGATTCCAAATCATCAACTTATTTAACTCTAATTTCACACATTATCAGCAAAAAAAAACCTAATTAGCATCTCTAATGACTGTAACCTAATCAATAAAGCAAATTCAACGACGTATAACTCATATCCTAACAATAAAATCAAATTGACGATAATAATCATGAAATTATAAACAAAAATTGACGAATTACCTTGCATACGGACACCAAATCGTCCATAGCTAGCCAATTATCCGTTGGAACAGCAATGCAAGTAGCTACACAGATTAATCAATTGAGTAATTAGGGAATACGGATCGTCAATTGTGTGTGCGTTGTGTTAGTTAGGGTTTAGTGTGTGGTATTAGATGTGATTGTAATTAATTAATTATAGTAATGTGCTGTACTAGTAGGTGCTTACGAGTATAAGAAGAAAACGACTGGTGGTGGCTAGTGGCAGCGTTACGGCAGCAGGTGGTGGTGGCCGGAGTCAAATGAGGGTTTTTCGGGAAGAGATTATTATTATTAGTTTGTTTGCTTTGCGCTCAGTTTGTTTATGCTACTACCAATCAAGTTTTTCTTACCTTGTTTGCCTTTTGTTTTTCATTGTTTTTTTTTCCTTAATTAAAATTTGCTATATTTTAATTATTAATTATTAATTATTAATTACATTAAATTGTTATATAGTTTAATACTTTTTTGCAAGGTTGGTTAAACGTACATGAAAAAGTGAAATATGATGTGAATGGAGGTATCATCTTGAATCAAGTTATTAATTAAAACATGTTATGGTATATATAATATAAAGACTTAAAATGTATGTGGCTGTAACAATGTGTTTTATACAAATATCATATTGTATCATGTTACAGTATAAGATATAAAGAATATAATTTTTTTCTGTCTTGAAGGTATTATGTTTTATGATCCAAGCATGATTATTACTTTACTTTTATTAAAATCAACAAAAATAAAGAATATCCATGACATGTTGGTCTATTGGTATGGTGTCTTCTTTTATAAATATGAGGTTATGGGTTTAAATCCTTACAAGTTCAAAGTAAATGTAGAATTTCGATGTTTAAAAAACAAAACTAGAGAATAATCTATTAACAATAATGTCTAAGTGTGTCTAAAAATTAATGTTGTAATAACTAAAACAATATTTGAAATAAACTAGGGGGTGTTTGGTACAGAGAATTGGGGGGTGAGAAATGGAAATGGAAACAATTCTCTTGTTTGTTTACGAAAGAAAGAGGTGAGAAATGGAAATAAACCATTTCCATTTCCCTGATTTCTTTTCTCTAAAAAAAGTGGAGAAATCATTTCTCTAGGGTTTCATTTCTCACTTCCATTCTCTTCCTTTTCACTTCTATCACCATCCTCTAATCTCTATCTAATTACCCACCCACGCACACCACCACCATCCTCGCTTGATTTCTGCCCGAACCAGGTATGATTTTTGTTTCCCTATTCCTATTCCCTATCCTCGTAGATTTTCTGTTTCCCGACTTCTAGGGTTCGACTATGGTTTGAACGACTAGGCTTAAGCTATAGCTAGGGTTTATGGTTTGAACGACTGATGTTCAATTTGGCTGAATCTTTCTATTATTTTGAAAATTCTGGAGTTAAAGGAAGTGGGGGTTATGGGTTTAAGTTTGTGGGGGATTTTGTTAAAGTTGTCTAGAAAATAAGAAACAGGGGTCTCACTACCACACAACTTTGGAGATCATAATATAGATAGAAAATAGTAAGCATTGACCAAACCGAATCATAAACCGATGGTTCGGTTTTGATATTTATTAAAAACCGCAATATTGGTTTGGTTTGATTTTGCTTTTTGTGAGGAACCGAACCAAATAAATGGTCAAACCAAAAAAACAGTAATGAATGGACCGAACGAAACTGTAACCATCTAAGATTATGATGTAAACTATATCTTTATGCTTGTTTGTGAAGAGGTATGTACCCGCCTCAACACCGAACGGGGCGGGTCAACCCACAAGATATATACAAGACATTAGAAGTCAAAGATATTATCAAGGTACAAAGCCAAAACTTATGCTCAAGCATCACATGCTTGCACATATCACATATGCTCAAGCATCACATATGCTCACGCATCACATGTGCTCATGCATCACATATGCTCGCGCGTATCACATGCTCACGCATCATATATGCTTATGCATATCACATCGTGCGTGGCGCATCCGCGCGCGGCGCATATCACATGCTCGCGCATCATACATGCCCACCCATGCGCGTGGGGCATCCGCGCGTGACGCGTATTACATGCTTGTGCGTATCACATCTGCGCGTGAGAATAAAGAGAAGACCTCGCGCATCCTCAGGATGGGCGCATATCACACGTGCACATAATCAACCTCGTCCTTATCCAAATCAGGATTGGGGCAACCTTGATTGTGCACGTCAGACAACCTTCCAGAAGGCATCTTTTTAAGGAATAAGGATATGCTGATGTTGACAGCTGCTAAACGAAAGGTGGACAGCTCAGCATGACTCATGGGTTACCACGTGATCATAACCAATGAAAAAGCACCAGGTGTCTCCAGGGACACGTGGCGCAAATCGATTGGAGGAGGCCAACAAAACCCTAATTTGGTCTCAGCTCAATCAGTGGAAACCCTAGCACTATAAATACATCATAACGTACATAGTTACAGACACATTGATTCACATTGAAGCATATTCAATCACACAATCATACAGAGTAACATACAGTATTCAGCATTTTAAGCAATACTTCCCAAAATTCCCTTACTCTCACATTATCATCTTCTCCTACATATACTTATTCTCACGCCGGAGGGTTACCCCAAAGAGGACCCCTCTGTCCCTTTCTGAGGGGTAAGTAACGGCGCTGTTCATTTTGTAGGTGGAAGAACACAGATCCAGAAGAACCATCGGTGAAATAGTATAATCACACCCGAGGAAAGTAGATCTGCTACCAGTGAGTAGATCCACGTTTCTTCATTGGCGCCATCCACTGTTACATCGGCAATCAGATCTCATCAGATCTACATAAAAAAATCAATCACCATGGTTTCTGGCGTTCGTAACGTTGATCAAGCTCTGGAGGATATTGAACGTGAGGGTGTTAACGACGGACAGCAGGTTCTGAGGGTTCCGCGTGATTCTACGCGTACCACCAGCAACCGTCCCTTCGTCACAACCCCTCACGGCCAGACTGAAACTCCTCCAGACGATCTCACGTTACAAAATATGGCCGGCGCGAAACTGAAAGGACCAATGGGTCCAGAAGAAGAAACAAATGATCCGAATGAATGGCTCATAAACGAGCAGCGGCGTCTGATGGAAAAGTACAATGAAATGGTCAAACAGAAGAAGCTAGCCGACCAAACACAAAGGCAAGCGTTTGATAAGCAGACTACAAAAAGGCCGCGCGCGCCGGAAGAAGGACATTCTGTTCACACTGCACACACTGAGTTCAGTGATGAAGAAGTGCATAGCATGAGGAAGACGCGAGATACTCATGCAGGAGGCTCACAGCTCCGCGCGCCTGTGAACATGGCGCCTGGAGCCAGAGCCGATCTGGCACATGCCGTACAGCCCACCAGTCAGAGGGCAAGTGGACGTAACCACACCCTACAGACCAGCCATCTTGGTGAAACACTCAAAGTTCACTGCGCGCATCGCGCAGGCTCCCATCCAGCACAAGACCAAGATGCCAAGTGGTTTGGGTAAATATGACGGCACGACAGATCCAGACGATTTCTTGCAAGGTTTTTACAACACGGGAAACCTAGAGAGCTGGACGATGCCAACATGGTGTCATATGTTTGCTCGCTGCCGGGCGCGGCGCGGGTATGGTTCGAGAGCTTGCCGACTGGGCAAATTGATGGGTTCGAGGAACTATTAGAAAAGTTCCAAGCCCACTTCGTACAGCAGCGCAGGCACACGCGCGATCCTGATGACATCATGCACTGCGTACGCAGGAATGATGAAACGATTGAAGATTACATCACTCGGTTCAATCAGGAGTCTCTGGCAATCGGAGGTATAACCGAGCAACTCCTGCGCGTGGCCTTTATACAAGGCGCGCGCAGTGATCAATTACGACGAGCTCTCGTAAGCAAAGATGGCATGCCCACCACGTGGGCCAAGTTAATGGAGGCATCGCGAGTTTTCGCGAGAAATGAAAAACAGATTGCCCAAGATAGGGCAAGAGAAAGAGCGCATCAGGCTGAATCACCGCGCAGCAAAGAGAAGAGGGCCAAACAGAACTCTGTATGGTCCAGGTTGCAGCCAACAAGTTTTTCTTCCGCAGAAAAGCAAGCGCAACCAAGCTCACCCCAGCCCCAAAAAGATGTTCGTAATCGCGGGGAGGGTGACAAGAGGGAGGGCGGCAGAGATCCTAGCAGACCTCTGCCAAGAATATGGACACCCCTCACTAAAACACCTTCACAGGTGTTAAGTACTGAGAATGTTCAATTCAAGCCCCCCAAGCAACTACACTACAAGGGACCGCAAAACAGTGGCAAATATTGTGAATTTCACAGGTCCCCGGGCCACAACACCGACGCATGCCATCATTTAAAGGATGCGATCGAGAAGGATGTAAAATCAGGCAGGCTGGCTCACTTGGTGAAAAACCAAAGAATAGAAGATGAGCAACCGGAAGGAGCCTCTGCCAGCAAGAAATACAAAAGAATCTGTGTGGCTGAAGGGGGACGACAAGGGCAGACGTCAAAAAAGAGAAGCGCGCAAATCCACGGAGATTGGCCCGAGCAGCAAGTCATCTTCCCAAGAATCAGGGGAGGCCCTTCAATAAGCAGTCCTCTCGTCATCACCACACACATTGCTCATTACGAAGTGTCAAAGGTCCTGGTGGACACTGGAAGCGAATCTGACATTATGTATGAGCAATGTTTCAGAAAGTTAGACCCGGCAGACCAAGCGCGGCTAGAAATTGTGAACGCACCAATCTGTGGTGTTTCAAATGAAATCATCCATCCCCTAGGCCAGATTCAGTTTGAACTAACTATGGGGGATGATGAGCACAAGCGAGCCGAAGTTGTCAACTTCTTGGTCTTGCCCACCACGTCATGCCACAATATGATCCTGGGTAGGGGAACGATTGCCCAATTTAATGCTGTACCGTCGCCAGCGCACGGCGCATTGGGGTTCCCTACACCAACAGGCGTAACATTTGTTTACCGCGATCATTTGTGCGCAGTGACAAGTACACCGCGGGAAGGGAGAATGAAACTTCCAATGGCGGACAATGCGCCAGAGAAGTGGATTTTAAGCCCAAAATTCCCAGAGCAAACGGTCACAATTGGCGCTACCATTTCAGACGAAACGAGATTGAGAATGAAAAGGTTGCTCACAAAATACACGTCGGTTTTCGCGTGGCAACACTCCGATATGACGGGGGTCCCGCGAGACTTGGCGCAACATTCTCTTAACACGTTCAAGTCGGTGGAGCCAATTGCTCAGAAAAAGAGAATCATGGGGGATGAAAAGGCGAAGGCCATGAATGAGCAAGTGGAGGACCTGTTGCGCGCAAACATCATCCACCCAATCCGATACCAGACATGGGTAGCCAATCCTGTGATGGTAAAGAAAAGCAACGGGTCATGGAGGATGTGTATTGACTTCAAGGACCTCAACAAAGCATGTCCGAAAGACTGTTACCCCCTCCCAAACATCGACGCAAAGGTGGACTCCGTGGCGCCATTCAAGCTCAAATGTTTCCTGGATGCCTACAAAGGCTATCACCAGATTCAAATGGCACCACAGGACGAAGACAAGACTGCCTTCAGAACCGACAAGGGTGTTTTTTGTTACACAAAAATGCCCTTTGGTTTAAAGAATGCGGGCGCCACCTATCAGAGACTTATGGATTCGGTTTTCAGTGAACAAATCGGAAGAAATCTAGAAGTCTACGTTGATGATTTGGTGATCAAGAGCAGGGAGGAGAGACAAATGCTCAAAGACATCGAGGAAACTCTTCAGCGCCTAACGGAAGTTAACATGAAGCTCAACCCGAGCAAATGTACTTTCAGCGCGGAAGAGGGGAAATTTCTTGGTGTAATGGTCACTAAGGATGGTTTCAAGGTGAACCCTGAAAAGGTGGAAGCCATCCTTGACATGCCTTCACCATCCACCATGAAAGAGGTTCAGAAGCTGAATGGTAGATTGGTGTCAATCAACAGGTTCCTAGCGAACCACGCCAGCAAATCTACTCCATTCGTTAACACTTTGAGGAACTGCTTGAAGAAGAGCCAATTCAAGTGGACACCTGAGGCTGAGCAAGCTTTCAGTGAGATAAAAGAATGTCTCATAAAGCTGCCCGCGCTAACAGCTCCACTTCCTGGCGAAACCCTTACATTGTACCTGTCAGCTGGAGACCGCGCCATCGGCGCAGTATTATTGGTGGATCGCAAGGGGATCCAAACGCCAATATACTATGTGAGTCGGGTGCTGACAGACCCTGAGACGCGCTATTCCATCATGGAAAAGTTAGTTTTGTCACTAACACACGCGTCGCGCAAGCTCTATAGATACTTCAATGGTCATCCTATTGAAGTTCTGACTGGTTACAACATCCAGCAAGTCTTGCGACGCCCCGCGCTCTCCGGAAGGCTGACAAAGTGGGCGCTGGAATTAGGTGAACACACGATCACCTATAAGCCCCGTCCAGCAATAAAGGGTCAAGTTTTAGCGGATTTCATCAAGGAAATCCCAGAGGGAAAGATTGAAGAAGCTCAGCGCGAGGTAGACCCTCCGCGAGCAAATGATGAAGAAGATGTTTGGAGGCTATTCACTGATGGAGCCTCCAACAGCGAAGGGTCCGGCGCAGGCCTCAAACTGGTGGACCCTGATAATCATGAATATACTTATGCTATTAGATTGGACTTCAAGAGTACCAACAATGAGGCTGAGTATGAAGCCCTGCTGGCTGGTCTGCGCATTGCGCGCAAGTTTGGAGTTAAAAGGCTAGAGGCCCATGTTGATTCTTACTTGGTAGCTGCTCAGGTCAATAGCCTTTATGACGCCAAGGAGAACACAATGCCTCTATATCTAGAGCAGGCAAAAAAGCTCGTTGAGCAGTTTGACTTCTTCAGAATCATACACATCTCGCGCAGCGAAAATAAGTCTGCTGACGCGTTGAGTAAGATGGCTTCAACTAATTTTGATCACTTTGGCAAAGATGTCAGGGTGGAAGTGATGAGCAACCCGTCAGTGCAAACGCAATCTGTCCTTGTAATTCATACAACCCCTTCATCCTGGATAACTCCAATAATGGAATTCCTGAAGGAGGGGAAGTTACCGGACGATCGCGCACAGGCGAGAAAGATAAGACACAAGGCGCAGAACTATGAACTACTTGATGGTACATTATATCGACGCTCTTACCTTGGACCGCTCATGAAATGCCTGGATGCTGAAGAAGCAAGCTATGTGATTAGGGAGATTCACGAAGGAATCTGCGGAATACACGCTGGCCCGCGCATGGTGGTTGCCAAGGCAATGAGCTCAGGCTACTATTGGCCAGGCATGTACTTGGATGCGCTAAAAGAAATCCAAAAATGCAAGGCATGTCAGAGCTACGCGCCAAACACCATGCGGCCAAAGAACAACTTGATTCCGGTGACCTCTGCATGGCCTTTCCACAAATGGGCCATTGATATTGTGGGGCCCCTGCCGCAAGCGCAAGGGCGAGTGAAATTTTTGGTAGTGGCGATAGACTATTTCACAAAATGGGTTGAGGCCAAGCCACTAGCAAAAATCACAGCTGAGGCGATGAAGCAATTTATCTGGAGCCACATCATTTGCCGTTTTGGCCTTCCTATGGAAATTGTGAGCGACAATGGCAAACAATTCACTGACAGGAAGATATCCAGCTGGCTCAAAGAATTGCACATCAACCAAATCTTCACTTCGGTCTACCACCCTCAAGGGAATGGCCAAGTGGAGCGCGCGAATCAAAGTTTGTTAAATGGGCTAAAGAAAAGGTTGGAGGGAGAATCCCATTCTTGGGTCGAAGAGTTACCTAATGTCCTGTGGGTGCACAGGACATTAAGCAAAACTAGCAATGGCGAATCCCCGTTCAGCCTAACCTATGGGACAGAGGCTATGATCCCAGCAGAAATTGGATGCCCATCCCATAGGGTACTCATGATGAGCAAGACTGATAACGAGCGCGAAAGAAGATTGAACCTCAACTTGCTTGAAGGACGCAGAGAAGCGGCTATCATCAATGAAGCCAAATACAAGAAAAAGCTGGAAAAATATTATAATCAGCGCGTTAAAGAATGCCACTTCAAGAAAAATGATTTTGTCCTTCGAAACAATGAAGCTAGCCGCGCGATACCCCCAGGAAAAATGTCCCCCAATTGGGAGGGACCTTATCAAATTTCAGAAGATTTGGGGAAAGGCGCGTACACTTTAAAAGATTTGAATGGAAAAAAGATACCGCGCGCGTGGAACGCGGCACAGCTTAGAAAATGCTTCATGTAAAAGTTCAAATATGTAATCAAGGCTTTTAAGCCATCATGAATGATGATTCGCGCTATCTTTCAATATTTGTTCTATTACCTTTGCATACATGTTTCACACTTCCTTTATTAATTTGGAGCAATATGACAACACTATATTGACTTCAAAACAAAATAAAACGAAGTAAAACATACATGCGCGAGCCTTAGCTCAAACGCGTTAATGAGTCTTAACTCTAAAACGTCAGGGCCTTAGCCCAAACCTACGAGCCTTAGCTCAAACACGTTAATGAGTCTTAACTCTAAAAACGTCAGGGCCTTAGCCCAAAACAAAGAGCCTTAGCTCAAAACACTCACAAACATCCATCTTACATCCCGCGCAGCCTGATCATAAAAATCCTTAAACACAACTAAGGCAAAGTACATGCCATATCATAGTTGTTAAGGTCTCAGGTCGAGGTCGCGTGAGGAATCATAGTGGATATCTGAGTAACACATGCTGACATGTAATGGCTAAAACTCATACTTCCATATAAAAACCGCGCGACAACGACGCGCAAAAAAGGAATTGAGAAAAGATATCGCGCATGTCAGCATAAACAAGATACTGCGAAACCACTTACAAAATAGGACTATGGTTAAGTGAATAATTTCCTTACAACCTTGTTCTTATTTTAACGTTCAAGCATATCTTATATCTATACAAGCAAACATGAAGAGATGAATGGAAATGCGCAAGATGTGAAAAAGAGAAAACAAGTTTCATTCCATACAATTGAAATTTACAAGTATGATGAGTTACAAATTACAAGTATAAAAAAAAAATATATATATATATATAAAATTTGATGAAGGGCTTCTCAAGTCTCCACGTCGACGTCAGCCGCTTCATCACCCTCATCATATCCCTCAGCATCTGGCGCGGCCCGCTCCACATCTCCGAACTGACCATAGTCAAGTTCTTCCTCCTCAATGGAGTCTTCTATCACGACGGTGTCAGGAGCAGATTCTTTCGCCGCGCCAGAGCCGCTGGCAGGGGCAACATCCCCCGCGCCACCATCATCGCCACCAGCCCTCTCGCATTCATCGAGCAACTTCTTTAGCGCGCCGAGGTTGGGCTGGTCAGCAAGCGCAGCTATCTGCAAATCATTAGAAAAGTATTGAGTACAAAACACTTGGAAAATTAATCAAGAAAAACTCATTAAGGTCGAGGTACCTGCATAAGGATGGGGATGGGAGTATTCATATTCTTCTCCCCCACCGCGGCCATGTCCGCGCAGGCCGCGTCGCTCTTGTAAGGGTACTCGGATGGGTTCTTCTTCAACATGCCATATTCATACCCATCCGTAAACCCTTCAGCTCGACCCACCAAGCGTGCGGCAGCATTGCAGTCCATCACAAGGGCCTGAAACTCGGCGGAATATTTCATCGCCAAAGCGCAACGAGTCATGCCCTGTGACACCAGCCATTGGCGATCCTGCGCGAGGCCAACAACAGACGTCTCGAGGGCAGGAACCTGGGAGTTTAATAACTCAACAGTTTCCTTGGTCTTTTTTAGCTCCTCTTTATCAGATGATAATACCGCCAAAATTTTTTCTTTCTCCGCCTGCGCAGCATCAAGTGCTTCCTGGCTGGACGCTGCCGTCGCCAAGGCCTCATCTCTATCGGCCTGCGCGGCCGCCAACTCCTTCTTCAGGCGCGCAACCTCGCTCTCCAGTGATGATTTCTCAGTGATACTCTGGACGATAGCTTGGTCACGCGCCTCCGCCTGCTGTTCCAAGACACGCACTCTCCGCGCGTACTTGGCAACTTCGGCCTCCGCCGCCTGCTGCTTCTCCCGCGCAGCTTGGAGCTCATGCCCGCGCTTAATAAAGGCGGTGTTGGCACTTGCTCGGTTTTCGCTGAGCTCCGCCTGGAGTTTCTCAGCTCGTGCGCGAGCATCAGAAAGGTTCCAGGCGGCCACCTTAGCCTCTCGCTGGGCTTTCACAAGAGCATCGCGTACTTTAATATAATCACGACGAAGCTCCTGGGAGGCAGCAAAGAAAGCCGACCCAGCGAAAATATGGTCATTCAGCAAGTCCGCGCGGGTGCGCTCCTCCTGATACCTCCTTTCAGTAGGAGGCACGGCATGAGCCCAGAAGTCCTCGCATACGCCCATGGATTGGAAGGAACTGTCTTCATTAATATTCCATCTCGGGCGGTAAACGTGGTCACCTCCCTGCAAAACACAAGAAATGTTCTAAGTCATAAAACATACTTATATGGAGGTACGCGCAGCGGAGCAACAAATTAAAACATACCTGCGGGGATGAAGCAGAAAAGTCAGCGCCAGCCCCACCGGAAGTCTGCGCTGCGAAGTCTTGTGGCATCGCAGGGCTGGCGCGGTCTCCCAAGGAGTCCTCAGCTTGAGCCCCCTCATCCTCCTCATCTTCTTCAATAGGCCTCTTCTCCTGCGACCTGGAGGGCTCCAAACCAGTTTCGCGGGGAGGGCTGCGTGTAGGAGGAGGCGAGGGAGGTCTCGGCGTCGCCATTTCGGCGCGCAATACGGCTTCCTGCTCCTTTGTAATCTCAATAAGGGGAGACTCAGCACTAGCAGGAGCAGGAGCAGAACCAGCGGCGTCGGCAACGGCGCCAGGAGTGTCACCAGCAACTTGTACGCCAGCTACAACTCCTATTAACAAATCAACAAGGAAAATTGGTTTATGACTGGATCCAAAAGAAAAAATTCAGAAGACAAATGTGCAAAACATACCTTGGCGCAATTCTGTTCGCAGCGGCGAACATCGCCATAAAGTTCATTCTACCCTTTCAGAGGGTAGAACAGGGGACTTCGAAGCAGCCCCCGGCGCAGCCTCAGCACCTTGTGGCGCCTGCGGCTGATCTGCGACCGTCGCCGGTCCTGCAAACATTCAAAGGAGCAAAGGTTTAATAATAATTCAATCAGATGAAGATAAGCAAAGTATACCTGTCGCAGGCGCGGCACTGCTTCTCTCTTCAGCCGCGCGAACGGAGGAGGTGACGCCACCATACCTCAAGTGGACAGGAGGTCTGCCCACTTTCACAGGCAGGGAAGCTAAAGAAACCTTGGTGGTAAACACCTGGGTTTCCTTAGGTCCCTTCGTTTGAGCATGGGGATGAGCGACAGGGGTGTCATCTTTCTTCTGTTTCTTACTGCCCCCTGCGCCAGATTTCCCCTTAGCTTTGCGCTTTAGTAGGGGCGCCTCCTCTTCCTCCTCCTCCTCTTCCGCGAGCTCCAGCTCGTAGTTTTCGAGCGCATCTGCAAATACAAGCAACAGAACTGTTAATAAACTTTGGTATTCTAAAGGAATAAGCATAAGTGCGAAGGCTTACCAGGCGCGTCACTATCAAAGTCAAATTCCAGATCCACTGGGATGAACATGTCATCGAAGCGATCTGGGAAACCAACCTCCCCAGCGCCAAGCGCGACGGAGCCACCCTCCACTTGATCATCATAAGCGGCGTGGATATAATCCTTGGTGACTGCGCAAAAACAAGTCAAGTGATATCAGCAAAAGAATTATGTTCGCGCAGAAAAAGAAATAAAGCAATGAAATAAACTTACACAACCCGTCGACTTGGATAACGAGCTCAAGCGCGCTGTCGGCCCACAGCCTACTCATGCCGACTCCCACCAGCGCCTCCTCGCGAATTTTCTTGGCGGGAGATGGTTCGGCGGACAGTTTCTTAACCCAGGCGCCGGTTGGGTTCTTAATAACATCCGCATCCGCGGGCGCAGAATCG